>NW_006159566.1:1216205-1217991 GCF_000334495.1 Tupaia belangeri chinensis
CCTCCATTCTCCTCTCGGGATCCTGGGCACGCACGCACACGCGCCCGGCGTGAGTTTCAAGCCACCGGTCCGGAACGCGAACCGCGGTCGACTACGTGGGAATCCAGCGACATAGCCATTACGCTAACTGCTGGTTCCCACCCAGCATGTTTTTTCAAGAGGCTGGGTCTGGGACTCGAATCATGTGGTCGACCAGGCCATGTGGAAGCCAGCTGGCGTCACCACCACACCATCAGCTGGTCCATGTATTGTGGTGATTTTTGTAAATAATTACCCCACTTTAACTAGCACTTCTTGCTTTCATTTTTGTTTTTTTGTTTTTTTTTTTTTAATGAACCAGTGAGTTACTAGACCCAGTAACTGTGTTCTTATTAATGGCATTTTTAAGACCCAGTAACTATGCTATTATTAACAGCAGTTTTCTTTTCTTTTTTTTTTTTTTTTTGGGAGAGATTTTCACTGTAGGGCGCGTGTGCTCGCCAGACAGACAGAGAGAGACAGAGAGACAGAAAGCGAGAAATCACACCCCAGGGGGATGGCCACGCCGCAATCCCTTCTCCTCCAGTCTCCTCTCGGGATCTTGGGCGGGCATGCACGCACACGCGCCTGACGTGAGTTTTAAGCCACCAGGTCCGGGATGCGAACCCGGGAGACTACATGGGAGTCCAGCGACAGAGCCATTACGCTAACTGCTGGTCCCTTAACAGCAGTTTTAAGACTCATGAGAGAAATCTCTTCCCAGTCTCAGAACGAATGGTGCTCTTCCAAAGGGTCTGGTGTAGAGCCTGGCAAGGTGCAATGTGCTGTTTAAAAGGTTAGATAAATCTGAAAATAGAATATAGTTCAGTAATTAAAATGGACTGAGAAAGTAAAAGGAATATTCATCTGCCTGGATTGATTTTTATGAGAGTATTTTAAAATAAGATTATTAGCTTTTCTTAGATGTCTAATGGAAATCAGAAGAAATAGAGTTATTTTCCAATCACACACTGGCTTCCACAGTTCAGCTGTCTATGATTAAAATAAAGCCAGACCACACCAGGGCTCCATTAGATATTCACTGTTCAGATAACAATAGGTTATCATTTTCCCTTTGAACTGTTCTCCAAGGAATGGGACCCCCCTCCTCAAAAGAATGTCAATCAATCTTTACCCTTGTTTGGGCTGATTGGTAAAGCATTAGTCTGCTCTTAACTGACAATGAAAAATAGCTGCACTCGGGGTACTTAGGCAGTGTAACCTCCAACTCCTTGACATTCAGAATCCATCAAAACCCAAGTTGATAGAAACAGTACGTACGCACAATTGTCTAAAGAACAATCAGTCATCTTTGAACTCCGAATTTCAAGTTCTATCCATGAACATACAAATGCTGTGTGCATGGATTAGGTCTTCTTGTTAATTTGCCGGAGGGTGCGCGTGCTTGCTTGAGAGAGAAAGGGAAAGGGGAAGATGAGAAAGCACCCACCATGGGGAATGGTCACACTGCAGTCCCCTCTCCATTTTTCCCTCCTTTCAGGATTTTGGGCATGCTTGCACATGTGCCCAGCATGTTTCTCAAGTCATCGGGTAACTTAAACCCCAATGGCTTGAGAACCCAGTGGCCGAATTCCATTGGCTTTGTAGGATCCAGGCTCCGGTTCCACAGCCTGGCCCTGCATTTGGTTTTATTATACCATAACCCCAGAAATGTTTTTGCCAAATTATTTAGTGGATTAATAAGACTGAAGTTTTAATCTCAACTCTGCCATCTATGATCTTTTTTTTTTTTTTTTTTTGGGGGGTT
>NW_006159566.1:1218022-1221494 GCF_000334495.1 Tupaia belangeri chinensis
CTACAGGGTATGTGTGCTCACCAGAGAGACAGAGACAGAAAGTGAGAAATCACCCCCCAGGGGGTATGACCATGCTGCAGTCCTTTCTCCTCCATTCTCCTCTCGGGATCTTGGGCACGCATGCACATGCACCCAGCTTGAGTTCAAGTCACCGGGTCCAGGACTCGAACTGTGGCCATCTACATGGGAGTCCAGTGACATAGCCATTATGCTAACTGCTGGTCCTGCCATCTATTACCTATTAACCTTTAGGGAAGTTCCTGTGATTTCCCTAAACCTCTGCTGTCCCACCTAGGAAACAGAGTAAGACTAGCTGTGGCTCCTGGCTGTACGATCAAATGGGACATGCCGGCGCTGCCAGTGTCCATCCGGGTCGTACTGCAGCAGCCAGGGCTTTACTGAGGGCTCTGGGTACCAAGGCTGGTGCCCAAACACGCTGACCATTCCAGGCAATTTGTTCTTCTCTAAGCCACCCTCCCACTGTGCTCCCAGCAACCCTGTCGTGTGCTTCCCAGTCAATTGTGTTCCCAAACATGTGTGCCAGCTAAACATATCACATAATCATCATCTCTTTTAATATCTACATTAAAATATTCCAAAAAGTATAGCTGGGATTGGTATTTCAATAAAAATCAAGGGCAGTGGGAACCAGCAGATGTGGTAGAAGTTGCTCACAGGACTCTGTCGACCGCAGTTGCAGTCCTGGACCCTGTAGCTTAAAACTCACAACAGGTACGTGTGTGTGTGTGTGCCCAAAATCCTGAGAGGAGAATGGAGGGGGAAGGACTGCAATGTGGTCATCCCCCCGGGGGATAATTTCTCATTTTCTGTCTGTCTCTTTGGCGAGCACACATACCCTATAGCAAAATTTTCTCAAAAAGAAAAAAAAGAAGAAGAAAAGAAAATCAAGAGCAATATTTAGAAAAACTTTATTAAGGTAAACAGCCAACAAAAGTTACTGTCAAAGTAGATGTGGGGTATTTTTTTAAAAAGGGAAAAGACTATTCAAAAAACCTGGAAGAAATATGCACCCAGGATACTGAACAAATTGCCTAGTGTCTCACCCCAATTTAAATACAGGCACTCCAGGACCAGCAGCTGGCATAATGGCTATGTCGCTGGACTCCCATGTAGTTGACCACAGTTCAAGTCCCAGACTCTGTGGCTTAAACTCACGCCAGGCGCTTATGCATGCGTGCCCAAGATCCCGAGAGAATGGAGGAGAAGGGATTGTGGCATGGCCATCCCCCCTGGGGGGTGATTTCTCACTTTCTGTCTCTCTCTCTCTCTCTGGCGAGCACACACGCCCTATAGCAAAAACCTCTCCAAAAAATAAAAATACACAAATACAGACACTCCTCAGTTAACGACTGAATTCTGTCCCTCTTACTAGCTCGGGAAGCCAGTTGGTCAATCAGGGCTAAGCAAGGAGGGGGAAGGCAGATGTCTCGTGTGTCGTGGCGCCATAGGGTGTGTGTTTTTCAATAGCTGTCATGTGACCCCGTGCCAGAATACTGTAATTCTAGCTGTACAGAAAGCATACCCGAGGTAAGCACCAGAAAGTGATAGGATACCCCGCAGCACAGTAGCGTACATCCGGGTAACTGCTTTTGTTTATTCCGAATGCTACTATGGGTACACAATAAAGTACCCGTTCGTTCTCAAACTATGTCATCTCGCGTGATCGCAAATGCTTCGTGTAGTGAATTCCAGCGGTGGGAACTAGACAGAGCGCGAGGAAGGGAATTCCTGAGCCTGACGTGGACTGAGGAAAAGGTGTCCCCGCATGGTCGTGAGTCCAAGCGGTCGTTAAACAGGTAGGTAGATTGTTTACGGACAAGGGGCTGTAAAATGAGACTCCAAATCACAGAGGATGTATCGCGGATATGGTTTATATAAGAAACATGACACTGTAATTCAAATCAGAGGCTTTTTAAAAAGTGTATTTGTTTCATCCATGAATGAGGCAGAGACAGAGAACTCCCCACAGAGTCTCAACACCACAGTCGACCTCTAGCCTATGGCCAGCCCCAGATCACAGGCACCTGCTCGCTCAGGGCAGTCAGGGAGGTCTCTAGACTTGAACCGGAAACCTCCTCATGTCAGATTGCCTCACAGAGCATCATGTTTTACTGCTACACCATGACGTGGGCTAAGGAATCATTTACTCCCTACAGTCTCCCAGCGCAGACCTTCTCTGAGCAGCTGCACTGTCTGAGGAGTGGACGAGGTACCAGGCACCCAGAGAATAAGGCACACAGTGTCCTTGAGCAGCGTGTGACTTGGGAGGGAGACGTCATTCCTTACAATGGAATCGAGGGTGTACCTGACGCCTGGGGAGCACAGGGAAGGAAGCCATTAGTTCTGCCTGGGGTGCGGAAGACCCTTCCTGGTGCCTGGAATAGAGTAGCTACCCAACCAATGTTTACCGAATGTGGCGATGTTGAAATAATACACTTAGGCTGCTTGGAACTGAATCTCAGCTCCATCATTTTATAAGCTATGTGGCTTTTGAAAGTTAGTTTTCTGTGTCTCCATTTTCCGATCTGAAAAATGGGACTACTAGAACTCCCAATGTCTCTTAGGGTTGTTGTGAAGATGAAGAAGTAGCTAGACCAGGTGCTTGAAACTCACAGCAGGTGTGTGTGTGTGTGTGTGCCCCAAATCCTGAGAGCATGGGGATAGTGAGCTTGCCTGGCTACTTCCTGGCATCGAACAGGAGCCCACAGGACAGAGAAAAGAGGGGAAGGTGGTGCGAGGGATCTGGATTAAAAACTCAGGAGAGCGTTCCAGTAACTCATGGAGGGAACTTGCTCTGACCAGAAGTTAAAGGGGGGGACAGGGGCAGGAGCAGCCTGGGAGCCCCTGTGTCCTGTCTCTGGTCTTCCTGCTTCTCTTCTCCGTCTCTGGCCTCGTGCTTGTTTTCGTCTCCATCCCCTCTTTTCCTTTCCATTTTGTCTTCCTTCGTTTCCCTACCTCAGTTTTCTTTTCCCTCCATCATTCTTTCTTTAAAAAAATAAGTTTATATATTTCTCTTATGAAATAGGTTAAGGGAGATGTGGCCACAGAGAGAGAGAGAGAAAGAGAGAGAGAGCGAGCGAACCCATAACCGGGTCATGATTCCATGATCCACCCTCAGCCCCAGCCAGCCAGATCCGGGCCTCTGCACACCCAGCATTCTCAAGGGGGTCTCCAGACATGAACCCAGAACTTTCTCATATGGACTATGGTCAGCCTTGCAAAGCACCAGGTTTACCACTGGGCCACTGTTTGCCCTTTCCTACATCTTCTCTTCTTTCTTGAATAGATTTTTTTTTAAGGCGTTATTTATGTAGTTGTCTTTCTCATCACCGTTATCTGTTAGTTTGCTACAGGGCCCGTGTGCTGCCTCGCTGTCCTTCCTCTCCTTCCCTCCATCTCTCATCACCTCTGGGGTCTCTTTCATCCTCCTTTTCTTCCCGTCTTTGCTTCC
>NW_006159566.1:1221525-1252037 GCF_000334495.1 Tupaia belangeri chinensis
CTTCCTCCCCCTGCCCACCCAATAAAGTTGGCCCTGTGAATTTTTCTCCAAATCCTGACAACTCAGATCTTCCTCTTCTCTCTGCCCTCCTTCCTCTGGGAAAAAGCAGAGCAATAGGATGAGGACAGACCAGAGCCAAGGAGTAAATCTTTTTGTTATTGTTGCTTCTCAGTGGAGAGTACCAGTCGGGGTCCCTTTGTCGCTGACACAGCCAGGGCGCTCTGGCTGACGTGTGTAGCTCGGGGTGATCGGGCTTGTGATCTTACAACTTCTCACTGTCAAACACTGTAGCGGTTTTCAGGATTTAAATGGCAGTAATCCACATGGACAGAACCTTCCCTGCTGGCACCCCGAGGGAGTTAGAGCCTGGATCTCAGAAAGCAAAAAGCCATGAGTTTACTGCACTCAGAAATGTATGCTCAGGCATGAAGAGTGAGCCCGGAGTCAGGGCAGAAGGCCTTTGAGAAGTCGGGCTCGGGCGCCTCCCGAGAGGGGCCTTCATTTTTCTCATTCTGCAACTGATCCCTGAGCATCAACTCTGTTCAAACTTCCAGGACTGCAGCGTTGACAAGACAGACAATTCCCTGCTCTCCTGGGATAACTTCTGAGGGAGCAGATAGACCACAAACAAGTAAAAACATGAACACGATACATGTTTAGAGAGTTACTAGGGCTATAAAGAAAATAAAGAGTCACTAATAAAAGTATCTTTGTGGGAAAAGAATTTGCTTTAAATTGCATAGTCAGCAAAGTTCTCCCTGAAGAGCCCTCTGAACTCTGTCCTTAGTAATAATAAGGGTCCAGGAAAACACCTGGAGACGGGCATTCCAGCCACCAGAGGGCAAGTTCCAAAGATCTAAGGTAGGAAAAGTTAGGAGAAAAAAGGGCCCTAAGAGATGGAGCGTCTGAATTGAGAGGGGAAAGTGGGGTCTGATGAACTGGGGAAGAGGCAGCATCCAGGACACTCATGGCCTGGAAGCCATGTCTCTAAGTCTGCTTCGTAAGCCACAGAGACCCATTGGATGATCATAGCAGAGAAGGAATTGACTGAAAAGAGATTAGGTTGGCACAGATTGCCAGAGGCAGATGAGGAAGAGAGAGAAGGCCCTGGACACTCACAGTGCTGGCGATTGTACCACCACCCCACCAGTGCCGGTCACCGGACACTGGCCAGCATCTACCCAGATGGAGTCCCTGCAGCCATCAAAGCTTGAGTCAAACGGATGGTGCATTGGGCAGGCCTCTCCAGAGAACAGACCTGACAGGGTGAAGGATGGGTGTGGAGTGTGGGTGTATGTATGCGTGTGCGTGATTTATTGCAAAGAGTCAGCTCACACCATTCTGGAGGCTGGGAAGTGCCAAGATCTGCAAGTCAGCACGCTGGAGCCCAGGAGCACAGAGGGATAGTCTTCTTCCGAGTCTGAAGGCCTGTGAACTATGAGAGCTAATGGTGTAGGTTCCAGTTCCAGTCAGTCTGAAGGCCAAAAAGGACCATACCCCAACTCAAAGCCGGCAGAGCAGAGAGAGGGACGTCTTCACTCAGTCTCTAGTTCTCTTTAGGCCTTCCATGGATTGGGTGAGGCTCCCACCCAGGGAGGGCAATCTGTTCTGTACTGATTCAAATGTTCATCTCCTCCTGAAACCCCTTCACAGACACACAGAGTAGTTCACCAACGCCTGGGCATACCCATGGCCCTCTCAGGTTGACACAGAGAGGGAAGTACCACAGAGGTCTTGAGCAGCTGACCAAGTGGCCATGTGCCCCTCTGTAGGGACAGAAAGCCTGGAGACCTGAATGTATAAAGAATTCTCCAGAAGGAATCAGTCTACCACCCATCAAAACTCAAAAGGCAGGGAATTTCCCAAGGGGAGAAAGTGAATTAGGATCCTAGCTAACCACAACAAGTAACAAATGGCAAGAATTATTTTTTCATTTAAATGCAATGGGAACACGAAAGTGAATTAGGATCCTAGCTAACCACAACAAGTAACAAATGGCAAGAATTATTTTTTCATTTAAACGCCATGGGAACGTAGGGGCAGCAGGTGGCACAGTGGTTAAGGCAACTGGAGTCCCACATGGCCAACTGCGTTTGAGTCTTGGACCTGGAAGGTTGAAATTTATGCCAGACATGTGTGCGTGTGTGCCCAAAATGCCAAGAGGAAAATGGAGGAGACAGGATTGCAGCATGACCAACCCCCCCAAAATGGAGGAGACGGGATTGCGGCATGACCAACCCCCCCGTGGGATGATTTTTCACTTTCTTTCTCTCTGTCTCTCTGGTGAGTACATGTGCCCTACAGCAAAAATCTCTTCAGAAAATTTTCAATAAAGAAAATAAATAAATGCAATGGGAAGTCATTGGAGGACTTGTAATAGGAAACATTCTGACTCAATTTATACTTTTTTTTTTTTTTTTTGGGAGAGATTTTCAATGTAGGGTGCATGCGCTCGCCAGACAGACAGAGAGAGACATAGAGACAGAAAGCGAGAAATCACCCCCCAGGGGGGATGGTCACGCCGCAATCCCTTCTCCTCCATTCTCCTCTCGGGATCTTGGGCACGTACGCACAAGTGCCCGGCGTGAGTTTTAAGCCACCGGGTCCGGGACACGAACCGCGGTCGACTACGTGGGAGTCCAGCGACATAGCCATTACGCTAACTGCTGGTTCCCTCAATTTATACTTTTAAAAGTTGCCATGGCTGCGAAGCGGAGCATGGATTATAAGAGAGCGAGCATGAGAGAGGAGGTAACTGCAGAAGATGCTGATCTCAATGTCCTTGTAATACAGGGAAATACCAGTTTATTTGGGCTGACGTAACACAGTAGTATAGACTGTGTGGCTTAAAACAACAGACACTTATCTCACAGTTCTGGGCGCTAGAAGTTCACAGACCAGGTATCAGCAAGGGCAGGCTCCCTGAAGGTTCTTGGGGAAAGAGTCCTTCCTCACCCATGTCCAGCGTCTGGTGGTCACGACAATCCTTGGCATTCCTCAACCTGAAGATCCAATCTGATTTTCACATTGTCTTCTCCCCTGTCTTGTCTTTTAGGAGTTAATTTATTTACATTTTTCTATGAAAGAGAGAGAGAGAAACTCTCAACAGGGCCTTCACACTACAAAACGCCTGTAGACTCAGCCGCCAGGACCATGACAGGCGCCGCACACCCTGTTGAGGCAGACCTCAGCAGGCAAACCCAGGACCTTCCCGCATGGCTTCGGTGTTGAGCTTTGCAGCCACTGCAGCTGGTCAGCTCTTCTCTATCTGTATGTCCTGGTGTCTCTGTTGAATTTCCCTCTCCAAAGACACCATTCACCCAATTCACTATGACTTACTTTATCTTAATTACATATGCAAATACCCCATTTCCCACATAAGGTCATAGGTACCCGAGGTGACGATTTCTACATATCTTTTATAAAAAGGGCACAGTTCAAGGCACAACAATGGGGCATCTATTTTAAGTGCCTGTTATATAACAATTGCTCAGTAAATGGGTGTTCTTATTCCTTCCGTTCTCTTTGATACGGATTCCACTGGAAGCTGTTAGGATGGGGTAGTTCTGAATGCTTTGGTAGATGCCAACAACAGTAAAACACCACGCTTCCTTAGCACAGTAATTCTGGATTTTTCAGCTGTAGGACAACAGAACTCATAGCACTTTTGTCTCTGTAATCTGTTGTCATTCGAATTCTTTGCTTTACAGTAGAATTTAGTCAATGAGCATTTGGACAATAAATATTGGTTGAATCATATTGTTCTTAGTATCTTCTTATGCTTCCTTCTGGGGCTCAGGTAGTATATATGAGGGGATTTCCAAACATTTGTGAAACAATAGAATTAAAGTATAGTTTATGTTAGTGTGAAAATTTTTTTGCAATCATGCATAGTTTTAGTTTTTGCTTTAATTTTGCCAGAGAGCATATGCACTCACCAGAAAGAGACAGAGAGAGAAGGACAGAAAATAAGAAAGCATCCCCCTCTAGGAGATAGTCCGCTGTAATCCCTTCTTCTCCATTTCTCCTCCTTTTCAGGACTTTGGGCTTGAAGTACACATGCTTGGTGTGTTTTTCAAGCTGCCAGGTCTGGGACTCAAACTGTGCCCCTGTCTATGTGTGATCTACCTGCCTTACCACTTATGCCACTGAGTAGCCCCAGTTTTTTTCATAAGTATTTCCCTAAACTTATTGAAGATCCTCTATATGTTTTCTACTTTTTAGCATTACCATCAGTCCTAAAACAGGGCTTGGCACCTAGTAGGTGCTCAATGACTGAACTGAGAAATGATGAGAAAGGCTGCGTAGGTGTCACCGACTTTATCTTTTCTCAGATTTAAAGGATATTAAAAATGACTCGCAGTTTTATGCTAATTCTACATGACAGAAGTTACGGGGATATCCTTCTCATTAAATCTGTGTATAGCTGGGATTGGCATTCTTCCAGAAACGACATAGAATAGGCTTTGCAGGCTGTTCATTTATTTACTTATTTATTTGTAGCACTTGGAAACTCAGAAACCATGTCATCTAGTCTCAGTGCAGTGAATTTATCCCATAAGCCAATGTAATTAAAAAAAAATCTCTCATTTGGGAATAATCTTAAAGTTAGAAAAAAGTTGCAAGAGTAAAAATAGTACATAAGACAACTAAGAGGCTTTACCAAGATTCACATATTTGTAATATTTGCTCCATTTTTTTTCTATTTATATGCTTGCTCACTCTCCCTCTCTCACACACATACATATATGAAACATTTTTTTTTCTGAATCACTTGAGAGTAAATTGCAATCATTATGATCCTTCATGCCTAAACTCTTCAGTCCAACGTCATAAGAATATTGCTCTCTGTTGTCCAGTTAGGTCAATCAGCTGAATAAATGCCTTTTATAATTTTATCTTTTTGTGCAGGATTGCACTTAGTTGTGTTTCGTTTGTCACCTTTGATCTGAAATATTTCTGCAGCCCGTTTTTTGTCTTGCACGCACTTGTTCTTCTTATTTGCTACTTCATATCCTTTGACCTACCTGACCCTGGTAATCATTGTTTTATTTTCTTTCTCTCTCTATTTGACCTATTTTTTTAAAAGATATATTTGTATTCTTGATTTGATTATGACACACTGAATGCATGCTTTGAAAAATTACACTATTGGGTTGTCTGAAAAGTCATGATGCGTTTTTGCATAGAAACACATAAAAAAAGTCATGACTTTTCTATTACATCAATACCAATATATCTCACAAAGATATCCATTGATTATATGTAAACTAAAAATCACAATTAAAAAAAAGTCCACATATAAGAGAGATAATGCAGTGTTTTTCTTTTTTTCTTTCTTTTTTTTTTTTTTTGGAGAGGTTTTTTTCGCTATAGGGCGCGTGTGCTTGCCAGACAGACAGAGAGAGACATAGAGACAGAAAGCGAGAAATCACCCCCAAGGGGGGATGGTCACGCCACAATCCCTTCTCCTCCATTCTCCTCTCGGGATCTTGGGCACGCACGCACATGCGCCCGGTGTGAGTTTTAAGCCACCGGGTCCGGGACGCGAACCGCGGTTGACTACGTGGGAGTCCAGAGACATAGCCATTACTCTAACTGCTGGTTTCCTGCAGTGTTTTTCTTTCTGTGTCTGGCTTATTTCAATTACCATACTGTCCTCCAGATTCATCCATGTTGGAGTAAATGGAAGGACTGACTCCTTTTTTAAGGCTGAATAATATTCCACAGTATGTAGAAGCCACAGTTTCTTTATTCATTTGTCCACTGATAGACTACTAGGTTGTGTTCCACATCTTGGCCATTGTAAATGATACTATAATGAACATGATAGTGCAGATATCTTAATGAGTTGTTGACTCTAGCTCCTTTGAGTATATACTCAGAAGAGGAATTACTGATTCATATGCTAGTTCTATTTTTAATTTATTTAGGACCATTCATATTGTTTTTATAAAAGCTGTACTAACTAGTGTACAGGTGTTCTCCTTTCTCCATGTCCTTGCCAACACTTATTACCTCTTGTCTTTTTGATAATAGCTATTCTAACAGGTGGTAGGTAATATCTCATAGTGGTTTTTATTTGCATTTCCCTTATGATTAATGATATTGAACATTTTTCATGTACCCGTTTGTCATTTTTTCTTTCTTTCTGCTTAGATTTTGCTATAGGGTGTGCACATTTTCTGGAGAGAGACAGATAGAGAAAGAGAGAGAAAGTGAGAAATTATCCTCCAGGGGGAATGGCCGTGCCACAGTCTCTTCTCCACTCTCCTCTCAGTATTTTGGGTATGCATGCACACATACTCAGCATGATTTTTAAGTTGCCCAGTCTAGGACTTCAACCATGTGGTCAGACATATGGGATCTAGTCATCTTAACCTCTGTGTCACCTACTGGCCTTACTGTTGACCATTTTTATATAATCCTTGGGAAAATGTCTGAGTCCTTTCCTCTTTTTAAAAGTTGCTTTTTTTTCCGGGCGCGTGTGCGTGCGTGCCCAAGATCCCGAGAGGAGAATGGAGGAGAAAGGATTGCAGTGTGACCATCCCCCCTGGGGGGTGATTTCTCGCTTTCTGTCTCTATGTCTCTCTCTGTCTGTCTGGCGAGCGAGCGCACGCGCCCTACAGTGAAAATCTCTCCAAAAAAAAAAAAGTTGTTTTTTTTTTTTTTTTTTTTGCTATTCAGTTGTATGAGTTATTTATAAAATTTACACATTAGCTGCTTATCTTATGCAAGATGTGTAAATTTTTTTCCCAATCCATAGGTTGTTTTTTCATTGTTTTGATTGCTTCCATTGCTGTGCAGAAACTTTTTAGTTTGATATATTCTCATTTACTTGTTTTTACTTTTATTTTCTGGTCTTTGGATGTTATAACCAAGAAATCATTGCCAAGACAATGTTAAGGAGCTTTCCCCCTATATTTTCTTCTAGGAGTTTTATGGTTTAGGTCTAGAGTCTTTTATCCATTTTAAGTTTATTTATGTGTATGGTGTAAGAGTCCAATTTCATTCTTTTCCATGTGAATATACAGCTTTCCTCAAATCATTTATTGATGAGACTTATCCTTTTCTCATTGTGTCTTTTTGGTGCCCTTGTTGAAAATTAATTAACTACATATGAGAAGTTTTTATAAAGCTCATGGAAAATGCATATTATGAAAAAATTATTCATTAATTTCAAATTTTTGCACCAAAATAAATCATACTTTTATTTTATTTTCCCATGAGTTTTTGAATCCCCCTGTGTGCCTGGATTTCCTTCTGGGCTTTCTTTTCTCATGTCTTTTTATATGCAAATATCATACTGTTTTGATTACTAGAGCTTTGCAATATAATTTAAATTCAGAAAACATCATGCCTCCAATGCTATTGTTCTTTTTCTTGGAATCTCTTTGGCTACTTGGGGGGTCTTTTGTAGTTTCATACAAATTTTAAGATTGTTTTCTCTATTTCTGTGAAAAATACTGCTTGGAATCTGTCAGGGATTGGATTGAATATATCTGTGACTTTAGGGAGTATAAACATCGAATAATATTTGTTCTGCTGATTCTTGAGCATAGTATAACTTTCTGTTTATTTCAGTGCTCTTCAGTTATATACACCAGTTTTATAGCTTGCAGTGTACAGATCTTAGATAGTTAAAATTATTTCTAGGTATTTTATTATTTACATATTCATTTTTCAGATAGTGTTATAATAGGGTTGCTTTCTTGATTTCTGTTTTAGCTAGGTTTTATTTGTGTGTAAAAATGCTACAGATTTTTATATGCTGATTTATTATCCTACAACTTTACTGAATTATTTTTTTAGGTCTAATGGTTGTCAAGTAGAGTATCTAGAGATTCTACATATAGAATCCTCACTTGCGAAAAGAAATACTTTTACTAATTCTTTTCTATTTTGATATCTTCTATTTCTTTTTCTTGTTTTAGTGCTCCTGCTAGTACTTCAACATTATAGTTGAATCAAAGTGATGAAAAAGAGCATCCTTGTCTTATACTAGATCTTAGGGAAAAGGCTTTTAGTTTCTCCATATTGATTATGATGCTAACTATGTTCTTTTTCATAAGTGTCTTGTTATGTTGAGGAACTTGCCTTCTATACCTAAGCTATTAAGTTTCTTTAATCAATAATGAATGCTAAGCAATATCAAATACCTATTTTTCATCAACTGATATAATCATGTAGTACTATCTTTCAATCTGTTAATGTAATGTATTATATTGATTGGTTTGTATGTATTAAATCAGCCTTGTATGCCAGCAATAAATCCCACTTGAACACAATATTTATTCTTTATAATATGTCATTTAATTCAATTCACTATTTTCATTGAGTATTTTTGCATCAATGTTTTTCAGAGGTATTAGTCGAAACTTTTCTTGAGGTTTCTTTGCTGGATTAGGTATCAAGGTTATGCTGGCCTTGTAGAATGTGTTAGGGAATATTCTTTACAGTTCTGATTTTTTAGAGTTTAAGAAGTATTGGTATTGATTCTTTTGAGAAAGTTTGGTAGAATTCAGCTGGAAAGCCATCTGGTCCTTTGTTTTTCTTTGTTGGGATGTTTTTAATTACTGCTCAGTGTCTTTGATTTTGATCTGTTCAGGCTATTTCTTCCTGATTTAACCTTGGTACATTGTATTTTTCTAGAAATTTATCCATTTGTTTTAGGTTATCAAATCTGTTCACATGTAATTATTTATAATAGTCGCTTATGATTTTTTAAAAATTTGTGATGTCTGTTGTAATGTCTTTGCCAGAGACAAAAGAGAAAACCATCCCCCAGGGGGAATGATCATGCCATAATTTCTTTTCCTCCATTCTTTTCTTGGCATTTGGGCATGTACACACACACACACACACACACACACACACACATACACACACACCAGGCATGTTTTTCTTTTTAAATAAACTTTAAATTTTTTTAAAATTTAACTTTATTTATTTATTTGTTTATTTTAATTTGACCAGAGAGGGATAGAGTGAGAGAAAGAGAGGGAAAGTAAGAAAGCAAGCCATGAGGTCTGGGACTTGAACCATAGTCAGCCATTTGGGAGTCCAGTCCATGTTTTTAAAGCCAGCAGTCCAGGACTCAAACCACATACTCAGCCATGTGGGACACAACTGCTTAACCACTACACCACCTGAGTGGCCCCATTTCTGATTTTACATATTTGAATCTTCTCTTTTCTTTTGTTAGTCTAGCTAAGAATTGGTTGATTTTGTTTATTTTTCAAACATGAAATGTTAGTTTTATTGAATTCTTTCTATGATTTTTAAATGTTTGATTTGTTTCATTTCCTGTGCTAAAATTTAGTGTTTCCTTCCTTCTATTAACTTTAGGTTTGGATGCACCTATAGTCTCAGCTACTCAGGCGGTCAAGACAGGAGGATCCTGACCTAGCAAACCCTTACCTAAACAAAAAGGAAAAGAAAAGTTGCAGGGGATGACAGAATCAGTCCTTACCTAAGACAGTGTACAGAATTCCCTAGAATTGGGGAAAAGGTTTATCTGTGTTCCATCAGGAGCCAGATATAAAGGAAGTAATAGTCTTTTCTGAAAAAATTTGGAAAAGCTAAGGGAGAGGGTCCAATGATAGATCAGAGGAGATACCTTGGAAACGAAACAAGAAAGTCGTGGGCAAGTCAGAGATACATACAGAATTTTTGATAACTGATTTTTTCTGTGGTTCTGAAACATCAGTGTGGAAGATGAGTAGTTTTTGTGAAGTCAATTTTTTGGCGGAATAAAAATAATCGGGATTGAGTATTCAAAATGAAAACTTTTGTAGTTCCTTGTAGCATAAGGTGAGGTGTTTTTTGTTTGTTTGTTTTTCTTTTTTTGGACAGGTTTTTGCCATAGGGTGCATGCGCTTGCCAGAAAGACAGAGAGAGACAGAGAGACAGAAAGCGAGAAATCACCCCCTGGGGGGATGGCCACGCCGCAATCCCTTCTTCTCCATTCTCCTCTCAGCATCTTAGGCACACGCACACGCACCCAGCGTGAGTTTAAGCCACTGGGTCCGGGACTCAAACCACAGTTGACTACATGGGAATCCAGCGACATAGCCATTTTGCTAACTGCTGGTCCCAGGTGAGGTGTTTTTAATTTGCGATTTATCTTCTTTTTTAATTTAAGGATTTATTGCTATAAGTTCTCCTCTTAGAACTGCTTTTGCTGTACTCCATAGGTTTTGATATATTGTGATTGCATTACTGCCTCAATATACTTTTTCTTCTGTTTTCTATTTTCTTTTTTTGAACGGAGTATGTGTGTGTTCAAGAGAGAGAGGAAGACAATCAGAAATGGGGTATGGTCATGCTGCCATCCTTTTTCCTCCGTTTCTCCATCTCATCTGGATTTTGAGCATGCACACCCAAACACCCAGCATGTTGTTCAAGCTGCTGGAGCTAGGATCTGAAGCACTCTTGGTTCTGTGGGATCCAGGCCCCAGTGCACAGCACTCAACTACTGCAGTACAGAGGTGACCTATGTCTCAATGCATTTTTAAATTTCCCTCTGGATTATTTCTTTGAACTATTGGTTATTTAGGAGCATGTTTAATTTCCACATAATTGTGACCTTTCAAAATTTTATTGTTTCTAGTTTTATACTATTGTGATGAAAACCAAACCAGTATTTGATTTGATTTCAATCTTACATTCATTAAGACTTGTTTTGTGGTCTACTTATACGGTCTACGTTAGAGGACATTTTACGTGCATTGGAGAAGAATGTGTGTTCTGCTGGTGTTGGAGGAACATTCTGTATATATCTATAGATCCATTTATCTTAAGTGCAGCTCAATTCCAGCCCTTCTTTATTAATTTTTGTTGGTTTGTCTGTTCATTGTCAAAAGTAGGGCAGTGGAGCCGGCAGATAGTGTAGTGGTTATGTTGCTGGACTTCCACATGGCCAACTGCAGTTCAAGTCTTAGACTTGGTGGCTTGAAACTCACACTGGGCATATGTGTGTGTGTGCCCAAGATCCTGGAAGGAGAAGGGATTGCAGCTTGACCATTCTCCCTGGGGAGTGATTATTTCTCACTTTCCATCTCACTGTCTCTGTCTCTCTCTCTCCCCCCAGTGAGTGCACGTGCCCTAAGGCAAAAACAAAAACAAAAACAAACAAAAAACCAGCAGGACAGTGAAGTTATCTACTGTTATTGGATTGCTTTTTATTTTTTCCTTCATGTACAGTAATATTTGCTCAATGAACTTAGGTGTTCCAATTTTGGGGATATACATATTTACAATTTGATGAATCAAACCCTTTATTGTTAAATAAAAATGTCTTTGTATTCTTGCAACAGTTTATTTGTGATATAGTTACAGCCACCCCTGCTCTTCTTCGGCTGTCAATGGCGTGAAATACCTTCTTCCATGCCTTCATTCTCAGCATCTTTGCATTCTTCTCTTTTTTTTTTTTTTGGAGAGATTTTCACTGTAGGGCGTGTGCGCTCGCCAGACAGACAGAGAGAGACATAGAGACAGAAAGCGAGAAATCACCCTCCAGGGGGGATGGTCACGCCGCAATCCCTTCTCCTCCATTCTCCTCTCGGGATCTTGGGCACGCATGCACACGCGCCCGGCATGAGTTTTAAGCCACCGGGTCCGGGACACGAACCGCGGTCGACTACGTGGGAGCCCAGCGACATAGCCATTACGCTAACTGCTGGTTCCCAGCATCTTTGCATTCTTAAAGCTGAAGTCAGTATCCTGTAAACAGAATATAATTGCATCTTTTTTTTTCCTTTTAACCCTTTCAGCAACTCTATGTTCTTTTAACCATTTTTTAAAATGATAGCAATTGCATACACATGCACACATATGCACATGTATGAACATGCACATGGGACAGAAAGACTGTCCTGCCATAATCCCCCTTCCCTAGCCCCCAGCTCCTCAATGTCTTGGTGGCCCGCACTTGCTCCTGGGATGTTTTCAGACTGCTCTGGGGGTCTGAACCCATGGCCGATCACATGACTTCCAGCCCTGCAGGCCAGTGTGCCATGGCTGCACCACCTCGGCTGGGCCTCTTCTTGGTCTTCCGGCTAGAAAACTTAATACATTTGCATTCAAAATAATTATTGATAGATAAGAACTTCCTACCATCATTTTGTTTATTTTTTAGTTATTTTGTTGCTTCTTAGTTCCTTTCTTATTTGTCTTTGTTATCTGGTCATTTTCTATAGTGCTAACTTTTCATTTATTTCTCTTTATTGTTTGTGTATCTGCGATGTTTTTTTTGTTGTTTGCTTTTTTTGCTTTATGGTGACTATGAGGCTTACATAAAACATCTTAAATAATCATAGACTATTTTATCCTGATAACAACTTAACATCAGTCACATACAAACGATGCAGATGTTTATCCTCCCTACACCATTAATATTTTTGATATCACAATTTACACCTCTTTTATATTATGTACTTCTTAACAACTTATTATAGCTACTTATTTTTTGAGTGTTTTGACTTTCTGTCTTCACAGTAGAGAGGTATGATTTCGAGGGCACTGTAACAGCACAGGAGTACTCTGGACTTGCCTATGTATTTACCTGCACCCAGTGAACTTTTTCCTTTCATGTTTTCATGCTGGTAGCTAGCACCTTTTCATTTCCACCTGAAGATCTCTCAGGCATTTCCTGTGAGGTGGGCTGGTGGTGGCAAATTCCCTCACTGTGGCTTGTGGCGCCACGTCTTGGAGTGCAGGCTCCCTCTCTGAGGGTTGGACGCTGATTGCCCTAGAGTTGGGGGTCTATGACTGTGAAGGACTCCCAGCAGCTTGGGGGGGAGTGTTTCACCCCTGGGGGGCAAGTTTTAGCTGTGACTTAGACCCTTGGGTGAGGGGCAAGGCACAGCACTGAACCAGTTCCAGAGAACAAAGGGTGCTCTGGAAGTTTGGGACCAAGACACGGTATAGGCTACAATTCAGAAACCAGAGCCAATAGGCACAGTGGCAACTTGGACCTCTGGGGATAAGGCACTGCTCAGTGGTGACACTAGGCCGTGGGGTGGTGGGACGTGGCACAATCCCAAAATCTGCAAGGCCAGCTCCAGGGGCAGCACGGACCCCAGGATGGCAGAGTGCAGCTGTGTGCTTGGTCCTTGGATGTCAGAGAGTGGCATAGTGGTGACTCCTTCCCTGGGGAGGGAGCTCCTCAATCACTCACATACTAGAAGGTTAGTCCAGTTCCAGGGTGCTATGGTCATGTGGGATGTCGGCCCAGCCCGTTCTTGCTCCCCTGAACAGCGAGTACCATGTCAGTGCAATCCTGGGATGAGCAGAGAATCCATTCAGCTATGGCACTGTTACCCAGAGGCGAGTACCGAGGTGCTATTTCCGGGAGGCAGGGGACTGCTTTGGCTCAGGCATTGTGGGTGTGACTATTCTGGGAGGCCAAGGCTGTTTCCCTGGAAGACAGGATATTTGCAGGTGCCATTTCAGCTAGGCCCTAAGGGCCAGGTGCAGCAGGGACAGGAAAGACTAGGTAGAATTGCTCCATGGCATCTTGGACCCCATAGAGGGGGGTGTAGTGGTAGGTGGGTTCAGTGGTGACAAAGCCTCAGGTGCAGAAGGATGCCATGGCCACTTGCCCTCCAAGTGGGACACACTCCATCCAGCAGAGGTTCTAGTTCTAAGGTGACAGCTCAGTAGACAGCTGTGTGGCTACTGGGTAGGTACCTCAGCTGGGCTTAGTCCCTGTGAGGACCCCGTGAGAAGGACTATAGGTGACCGTGGTGCTGATGGGTCTGCTGGGTTCTTCTTGCTTACAGGGAGAAGTTCCTGGGGTTCTGAGATCCCGGGTTGAGTATGGAGTGACAGAGGTGGGGTGTTTTATTTCATTCTCTGTGTGGACATCCTGGTTTTCAGTACTCTACAGAGTTTCTGCTACTCCTTTGGTATACCTCAATGCTCTCCTTTAGTGATTTTCATCAAAATTTAATGTATTCATTGTTTTGGCTGTCTCTCTGTGGGTGGGGGGAGCACTAGGGACTTCTAATCAGCCAGCTTAATGTTTATTTCTTTCTTTTATGAGAAACAGAGAAGGAGAGAGACAAATTCCCTTAACAGGGACTGTCACCAGTCTTTCCCAGCTAGCCTGACCTGTACAGCTCAGCCCAGGAACTGGGTCCCTGTCTTCCATATGGCCTCCAGCACTGCAGGCGTGCCACCAGGGCAGGGCCTAGTTGGCCACCCTGCTTAGTCATTTTATTGTGGCAGCCTGTGTTAAGAGAACCACTGCGAACAGGTTTGTGTCCATGCCTTGTTGGACACAGGTATGCGTTTCTGTTGGGTGTATTCCTAGGAGAGTAATTGCTGGTCATGGGGTGCACATACATTCAGCCTTAGCAGACATTGCCAAGCACTTTTGCAAAGTGGCTGCATTTTTATTGCTCCACATCTCTCTACCCTTTCCAGTTTACTGACTTAAAAATGTACCCTCATTTGTACTCATTGTGGTTTCAGTATGGCTTTTCTTGATTGAGGACCATTTCTTAGGGGGTTTTGGTCATTTGGTCAGTCGTATTTGTAAAGTTTCTGTTCAAATCTTTTCTGTATTTTTTTTTCTTTTTGGGCGGGGCAGTTCCACAATGAGTTTCCTGAGATTTTCTTATTGATTGTTTGGAGGTGTTTGAGTATTCTGGATTTGAGTCCTTTGTTAGTTTTTTGTTTGTTTGTTTGTTTATTTATTTATTTATTATTTTTTTTTAAATTTGAAACTATCTTTTCCTTCTCTGTTGCTTCTCTCTTTACTTTCTTAAAAATATCTTTGGAGAAAGTCTCTGTTGCTTCTCTCTTTACTTTCTTAAAATCATCTTTGGAGAACCAGCAGTTGGTGTAAAGGCTATGTGGCTGGATTCTCCTGTAGCCGACCGCACTGTCTTTCTGGCAAGCGCACATGCCCTATAGCAAAAACCCTCTCCAATAAATAAATAAATAAATAAATAAATAAATAAATAAATAAAAAATAGTTTTGGATGCAAAAGTTTCAAGATAGTCTGATCTAGTAATGGTTTCCTTGTGATCGTTGCTCTTTATGTTCTGCTTAAGAAATATTTTCCTTTTTCAAGACCATGAGGAAATTCTCATATTTTCTCTCCCAGACGCTCTAGTGTTTTACGTTTCACATCAAAGTTACTATCTACCTGGAGCTGAGTTTTGTATGCAGAGTAAGGTAAGAGGCAAGTAGCAGTTTGGAATCGTCAATCGACATAACTCCATTTATTGAGACGACTATAACTTTTCTTCTACTCTGCTTTGCCACTTTTATAGTCAATTAAAGCATAGCATAATAAATATTTTATTGTCAATAACATATGTGTAGATCTATTTCTGTATTCGCAGTGATGTTCCTTTGATTTATTTGTATACCCTTGTGCAAACATTACACTGTCTTTATTACCAAAGCTTTATAATAAGTCTGGCTGTCTGGTAACGTAACTTCTCTGAATTTAAACTTCTTCATAATTTTGAGAAAGGGCTAATCTTGACCCTTTGTATTTCATATGAAATTTAGAATTGACTTGTCAGTTTTTGACAAAATTGCTTGTTGGAGTTTTGATTGCATTAAGTCTGTAGCTCAGTTTGAGAAGAATTGATGTCTTTATGATATTGATCTGGTTGAAAACTGGCATAGCCTTCCATTTCTTTAGAATGTCTGTGATTTCTCAGTAACATTTTATACTTTTCAGTGTGTAGATCTTGAACAACTTAGTCTTAGGAATGTGATGGCTTTGATGCTAGTGTAAATACTATTAATTTTTTTTTTATTTTCTAGGTGTGGCTGGTATATAAAATTGCAAATGATCTTTTGTTGATCTTGTATCTAGAAATCTTTTCTTCTGAAGAATTATTTAATTTTATTTATTCATTCATTTATTTTCATTTGACCAGAGAAAGACAGACACACAGATAGAAGGAAAATGAGAAGGCAAGTCACCAGATTCAGCACTAGAACCGTGGTTGGCCATGTGGGAGTGTCCAGCACCTTAACCACCATGCCACCTTCTGGCCCCATATCTAGAAATCTTAATAGGTTAACTTACTGTTTATTAAAATGTGTATGTAGATTTCTTGGGTATGGACACAAATCATGTCTTCTATAAATAATGATATCTTTATTTCTTGACTCCCGATCTTTTTATCTTGTATTTGTTTTTATTGCATTATTGCATTTATCACATTATACTTGCTCGAACCTCCAGTATAATGTTGAGTAGCAGTAATGGGACCTTCTTGTCTCATTTCTGAACTCAAAGCTCTGCGTTCTGTAGGAATTTTGTAAACATGTACTCTTTGCCAGATTAAAGACGTGTACTTCTATTTCTAATTTGTTAAAAGTTTCTGTCATGCTTGGGTGTTGAATTGCATGAAATGTTTTTTCTGCTTCTATTGAGATGATTATTTAATTTTTTTCCCTTTGTCCTTACTATGGTAGATCACATCTATTGATTTTCGAATGTTAAATCAATCTTGCACTTTGGGAATAAATCCAGCTTAATCCTCATGTATTTTCTTTCTTATATTCATCATCCGTTTGGGAGAGACGCTGGCCAGCATTGTAATGTGTTCGTGAGGATGTAGTATCAAAGTTTTGTTGGTGTAATAAAGCCAGTTAGGAAGTGTTTCCTCTTTTTCTATTCTCAGGAAGAGTTTGTATATGATGGAGGTTGTTTCTTCCTTAAATAGCTTAAATATTTGGAAGAACGCACTCATGAAGCAATCTGGGTCTGAGTTGTCTTTGCAGGAAGGATTTTACTATAGATAGACTCAATTACTGAAAGAGATCTAGGACTGCTTAGATTTTCCGTTTAGTCAGGGATGGGTTTTGGTAGGTTTTGTTCTTCTAGCTATTTATTCAGTTCATCTAAATTTTGAAAATTTGTTGTCAAAAAAGTATTCATGGTATCCTTTTTAATATTTTTAATGACTGTAAAATATAGAGTGATGTTTACTTTTTCATTTTTAAGAATTATTTTATTTAATCTTATTTATTATGATGATGATGATTTTAATTTTCTATACAGTATATGCACTCACCAGAGAGAGAGACACAGAGATAGAGAGACAGATAGAGGGAAAGTGAGAAAGCAAGCCTCCAGGACTAGGACTTGAATCACAGTTGGCCATATGGGAGTCCAGCTCCTTAACCACTGCTCACCTGCTAGCCCCTATTTTTTCTTTTTCTTTTTTTGGTTGGAGAGGTTTTATTTGCTATAAGGCACATGCGCTCGGGGTGGGGGTGGCCACGCCACAATCCCTTCTCCTCCATTCTCCTCTCGGGATCTTGGGCACACACACACACACACACACACACACACACACACACATGCTCGGCATGAGTTTAAGTCACCTGGTCCAGGACTTGAACCTCAATCGACTACATGGGAGTTCAGCAACATAGCCATTATGCTAACTGCTGGTTCCCACCCTACTTTTTCATTCTTAATATTTTTTATTTCAACTTGGTCTCTTTTTTTCCTTTTTTATTTGGGTTATCAAAAACTTCATACTTTTTAAATCTTTCTAAGATTCAGCTTTCAGCCCTTGGTATTATACATTATCTATGTTAATTTTCTGTTCTTTTTTTTTTTTTACTGTCTTCTTTTACTTCCTTGAGTTTGAATTTGCTCTTCTTTTTCTAATTAAGACTTTTACTTAATTCTTTTTCTTTTTTGTTAAATTTTTTTGAGAGGTTTTTGCTATAAGGTACGTTCACTCGCTAGAAAGACAGAGAGAGACAGAAAGTGAGAAATTACCCCCCAGGGGGGATGGCCACACCTTAATCCCTTCTCCTCCATTCTCCTCTTGGGATCTTGGGCACACACACATACATGCCCTGCGTGAGTTTAAGTCACTGGATCTGGGACTAGACCGCTGTCGATTACATGGAAGTCCAGTGACATAGCCATTACACCAACTGTTGGTCCCACTTAATTCTTAATTTCCAAATATTTGGGAATATTTTTGCTATCTGTGTCTTAGTTCTACAGTGGTCAAAGAACATACTTTGTGTGATTTGAATCTTTTGAAATTTAAAGTTTTGCTTAACTCCATATGTGGATTCTTTGAATAAATGTTTCATGTATATTTGAGAAGAACATGTATTCTACAATTTTGAGTATATGTATAAAAATATTTTTCTTATATATTTATTTATTGTAAATAAATATACAGACAGTTTTAACTTACAATTTCATTTAATTTACAATGTTTCAACTTTACAATGGTAAGAAAGCCATATGCATTCAGGAGAACCCATATTTTGAATTTTGATCTTTATTATAAAATGAGTTTTAAGGTACTTGACTTTTCTTCATTGTAGATGAACCTAAATGTCCTGAGCATGTTTAATTTAAATCAGGTTAAGCTATGCTAGTCTGTGGGTTAGATATAGTAAATGCATTTGATAAATACTTTTATTGTACAGTCAGTTTATCTGGACAAAATCTCACTGAAGTTGAGGAGCACTGCATGGAAATTTGCAAAAGAGGTCAATCTTATTAGAAGTGTTGTTCAAACCTTTTATCTATATTAATATTTTCATCTCTTATCAGTAACTAAGAGAGATAGTTACTGCGTTTGTAAATTCATTTCTTCTTCCAGCGTGTCAATGATTGCTTTATATATTTGGAAAGTTTGCTTTTGTTTTCTTCTGCAGGCGGTTAGAGGAGGGAGGGACCATCTTGATGCAATGAGCTGTTTCGAAGCTGGGTCTTTGTGGGAGCTGGTCTATTTCTATATTGTGAGATATTTTTAAATCATGCATACATTATTTCTTACATGTGTACTCTATAGTAGTTATTGTAATAGGTGTTGAATATTCTGGACTATTACAAAGGTTATGAACAGAATGCAACTGTCTTTGAGAAGAAATCACTATATGGAACCAGCAGTTAGCGTAATGGCTATGTCATTGGACTCCCATGTAGTCGAATGCGGTTTGCATCCTAGACCTGGTGGCTTAAAAGTCACGCTGGGCGCAAGTGCGTGCATGCTCAAGATCCTGAGAGGAGAATGGAGGAGAAGGGATTGCGGCATGGCCATCCCCCCTGGGGGGTGATTTCTCGCTTTCCATCTCTCTGTCTCTCTCTTTCTGGCGAGCGCGCATGCCCTATAGCAAAAACCTCTCCAAAAAAAAAAGAGAAATTACTACACTAGGTGAATATTTATTTGGCTTCCTCATTTTTCCTGGTCTTCCACTCCAACCTATCCTACCTCCTATTGTTTAAATATTTTTCTGAGGCATCCCTTTTGTTTCATCACCTATATATTTAAAAACTTACCTTCCTGTGTTAGTGCCTGAAGAATAGAAGCCACCCTCACCTCCCCACCCCTGCCCTAGCTAGAACCTGTAAGGCTTGCCTTCTATCTTATCAAGGGTCTTAACAAAGTGTGACAGCCACAAGTTGACCTGAATTTACCCTGAGGCCATTTTAACTAGCAGTGTCCTAGGTTTGACCTTTATTTAAGAACACCTCTTGGGGAACCAGCAGTTAGCGTAATGGCTATGTCGCTGGACTCCCACGTAGTAGACCGCGGTTCGCGTCCTGGACCCGGTGGCTTAAAACTCATGCTGGGCGCACGTGTGTGCGTGCCCAAGATCCCGAGAGGAGAATGGAAGAGAAGGGATTGCCATGTGACCATCCCCCCTGGGCGGTGATTTCTCACTTTCTGTCTCTATGTCTCTCTCTGTCTGTCTGGCGAGCACACGCGCCCTATAGCAAGAACCTCTCCAAAAAAAAGAACACCTCTTGGACTTGACCGCGGTTGCTCACAGTGTTACGATGCTGTACTTCCCAGGCTGGGACCACACGGAGGCTGAGATTCCATTTTTGGCCTCACTTAAAGGCTGGGTGTGGTAACATGCACCTGTAATCACAGTGGTTCAGGAGGCTGAAGGAGAGGGATCATAAACTCAAGGCTGGCCTGGGCAACATCGCAAGAACCTGTCAAAACAAAAAAGAAATCTTAATTTAATAACCCTTTTCAGGCAGGAGAAACTGTTTAGAACCTTCTATATTTTCTCTAAGTTCTACATGAAAATTGAACAGTTCTTTCTTTAATCTCTCTCTTTTTTGCATGAAGAGAGAGCTTTGGGTCTAGATGATATGAATTGACAATTTTAGCATTCTGCTGGAAATTCTCTTAACTGTAGCTACTAGTTAATTACACGCTCTTTGTGTTTTCCGTGACTGTGGGTGACAGTATTGGCAAACTTTATACAATATAAAGCGGGCTGCCTTTTCTCTGGGTTCCAATAAACTTTTCTCAGTGACCTTCAGCCTTTATTAAAAGTATTCTCGAGGTATTTTTAGTTTCTACTTGCCATTTGGTCCCAAGGCTATGTATTTTTGGCTTTTGTTATGGAAGCACCTCATGCTCTATATCAAATTCTACTTTGATTATTTATTGCTGCATTTTACTCCATAAACCAGAGGCTTGAAACAGTAGTTTATTTTTTCTCATGAAGCTGAGGACTTGTGATTTTTCTGCTTCACATAGAAGTCAGCTGTGCCCGTGGTCATGTTGGGGTGTGGAGAGTGGGGTGGGTGGGAATCCCCCAATCGCCTAGCTCATAGTTCTAGTACCTTGGTAAGGATGGCAAGAGAATTGAACCTAGTTAGGGTGCTGGGATTGCTGGGCCACCTTCCATGTGGTCCCAGGGCCGTCCCCCGCCACGTGGTCTTCCCAGCAGGATAGCTGGACTTCTTTCAACTGGCTCAAAAAGGGCACCCTATTTCCCATGGCCCACAGATTCCCTGTGGAGGTTTTATTAGGTCCTGGGTCTCTCGGCAACCAACGAAAGAAGAGCAGGTGTATTAGAAGAAAAAAAAAATGAACGCAGCTTTTCTAACCTTCGGGGTTTTTATTGGAGAGATTTTCGCCATAGGGCACGTGCGCTCGCCAGACAGAGAGAGACATAGAGACAGAAAGCGATAAATTACCCCCCAGGAGGGATGGTCACGCCACAATCCCTTCTCCTCCATTCTCCTCTTGGGATCTTGGGCATGCACGCACGCACACGCGCCCGGCGTGAGTTTTAAGCCACCAGGTCCGGGACGCGAACTGCGGTCGGCTACGTGGGAGTCTAGTGACATAGCCATTACGCTAACTGCTGGTTCCCTCTAACCTTCGTTTTGAGATGAATTCTATAGTTATTCAAAGATGACTTGGGACATTACTGGCCCCATCAGCTACTGATATTTAACACATTCTCTAAAAAAGTACTTGTACTTGCTAAAAGTGAGTGAACAAAAGATGAGAAAGGAGGGGGCGTGGGAATCAGTTGAGATGAATTTATTTGTAACTCTAAGGAAAGGTTTGGTGAAGTGGAGAGAGTGTGACGATGAACTAAACGATGCTTTGGTATTTGGTCTGGACTTAAAAATATGCTGTACTTATATAGGTCTTATTTTTAAACTGGCAAAGCACTTTATTTTTAGCTTTTAACATCTCCAAAAGGATAGAGAAGATATTTTAATTTTCATTTTATAAGCTTGGTAGCCATGTAACTTTTCCAAGATGATCCAGGTAATAAAGGCATCCCGCTGTCTATCAAGTCATCAATTCATTATTTTTTAAAGTGTATTTAGTCTTTCAACATAGATTCATCGACTACCACCATTGATCAATGGCCGCTTCCAATGTGTATTTGCTAATTTTCCAGGTATCAGATATACATCAGTAAGAAACCATTCATGAAGCTTATGTTCTAGGAGATGAGTAGAAAATAATCAAATAATCAAACATATTCAAATTTTATCATGGCCCGTCACACATGAAAGAAACCAGGAGTATGTATGTATTTTAGAGACACATGGTCCATCCCAGGGCTTCAGAGAAAGCTTTCCTGAGAAGCGATTGTACTGGATGCTAAATGCAGGGGAAACTGGAAGAGTGTCCAGCAGAAGACAGGTTATATATAAGCCCTGAAGCAAAAGCCTTGCATCTTTGAGAAACAGAGGAGCCATCAGTGTGGCCAGAGGTTAGACAACACAGGTGAGTCTGGGATGAGGCTGACATGACACAAAGAGACCACATCCTGGGGCAGTTAGAGGTTATACTTCTGAGCTGGCCAGCCCTAGGTAACTTTCTTAGCCATTCTAAGCCTGTTCTCTTCAACGGCAGATAATTTTCCATATGTTAAAGCTCCTACCCTGATTTCTTTCCTGAGCTCCAAAGCATTCAATGGCAAGTTGCCATATTCATTTAGATATCCAACAGACATATTCGAGTCATTTTGGAAATAGAGCTATGACTGCAGCTCCAGCCTCTGAAGCTTCCTCCCCTTCCATCTTCCCCCAGGTGTATCAGTATCCCCATCATCCATTTAATCGCTCCGGTCAAAATCTTGGGAGTCAACCTCCGTTTGTGGCTTGCCCTCACTTTCCATGTGAAGTAAGTCCTGCTGCTTCTCTGCCAGAGTAGATCCCAGATCCAACCACTCTCCATCATCTCCACTCCTAGCACTGGCACCTAAGCCTACCTGTTCCTCAGCTGGTTGCTGCAGTAGCCTCCGAGCTGTCTCCCTACGTCTACTCACATTCTCCTGTAATCCATGGTCCACTCAGAACCAGAATGGTCTCTGTTCAGTGTAGACATTCATGTCATCCCTCTGTGTACAACACCCCGAGAGCTTTCCACTGCATTTTCAATCAAATCCAGACTCTTTAGCCCCACTATCAGGCTCAGCATGGGCTAGCCCTGCCTACTTTCTGATCCTGTTTGGGAACTCTGCTCACTCGGCTCCAGCCACACTGGCCTTCTCTTTGTTTCCCAAATATGGCAAGCTCACTGCTGACCTTTGGGGTGATAGGCCCTTCTCCAGTCATCTTCAGCTCAGACATCATCCTGAGAGACGTCTCAGACCACCTAATTACAGGAGTCCTCGGACCATTGCTGGGCAGTCACTACCCCCTTGTCTGTGATGTCACTTTCTGAGGTTTCAGTTATTCGTGGTCAACCACTATCTGAAAATATCAAGTGGAAAATTCCAGAACTAAACAACTTGTAAGTTTTAAACTGTGTGCTGCTCTGAGGTGATGAAATCTTAACTCCTCATACTCCACACAGCCGGGATATGACTCGCCCCTTTGCCCAGCATCCCCTGCTGTCCATGCCACCCACCCTTAGTCACTTCAGAGCATCTCAGTCGTCAGGTGAACTTATCACAATGTTTGTGCTCATCTCATCCTTATTTTACGTGAGAATGGCCCCATGTGCAAGAGTCAGGATCCTGACAATTCACGTACTCCAAAGAGAAACATCTTTTAAGAGGAAAGTGAAAGTTCCTGACTTACCAAGGAAAGAGGAAAAGTTGTGTGCTGAGGTCATTAAGATTTACAGTACAATTTTGAAAGACCGCATCCATCTAACTTTTATTACAGTACATTGCCATGATTGTCCTGTTTTTATTATAAGTTATTGTTAACCTCTTCCTGTGCTTAATTTATAATTAAACTTTCTCATAGGCACATACGTGTAAGAAAAAACATAGTGTATATAGCATTCAGTAGGACCCTGGCTTTAGGCATCTTCTGAAGTCTCGGAACATTTCTCCAGTGGATAAAGTGGGACTCCTGCACTTGTTTTTACTTTCTCAATGGCAACCTCCACTCTCTGAGATTGTATTTTATTACTTATATTTTGCCCACCTCACCCCAGCTTCTAAATACACACTTCATGGAAGCAGGACCTTGTCAATCTGAGTCCCCTTGCTTAGCAAAGAGCCTGGCATAGTAGGATACTACACAAACATGAGTGAGCTGAACGAAGGAATATGTGGGTTAAGTCACCTCACAGAGATCCTACTGAGCCCACAAGCCAGAATCTATTCATGGGGTCTGCACCTGCTGAGTTTGTAGGTAAGACACACTGACAGCTGACGGTTCTTGGTTTAAGACCAGAGTTTCATTACTGTAGACCCAATTTCAGTTTTTTTGTTTATTTGTTTTTAGAATTATCTTATTTAATTTTATTTATTGTCATTATTATTATTATTATTATTATTATTTTAATTGGGCCAGAGAGAGAGAGACGTGGGTGAGGGTGGGGGATGAGAAAGCAAGCCATGTCCAGGACTCGAACTGTGGTCAACTCTGTGGGAGTCCCACACCTCAACCCCCACACCATCTGCCAGCCCCCCAATTTCAGTTTTGCAGGCTCACAATCATTACAATTCAGGGACTATTCTCAACATTATCATCCATATCAGCAAAGTCATTAGAGCTCAGATATTTCATTCTGATGAGAATTCCAGAACAGGGGGTAGCTTATTCCCATAATCAACTTTTTATGCGTGTTTCAGTCTTAAAATAAACATAAAAGGCCTCAAGGAAACCATCTCCCATGGAAGCATATAAACTTTCAAGTGTGGTTTAAAACATCTATTGATTGCCCAATGGATGATTTGTAATTACAGACTATACGTCGGTAAATAGGTTTGTGTGGGTCCTTTGAAACTTGTTTTATTGGGTGAAAAGATAATTAGGGTCTTTTATATAGATATCCCATAACTGCTCCTTAGGAGCAATTACAGTTTGCTGGATGGATCCATCGCTCTGTTTTCTCTTTGATGCATCCTCTCAGCTCCTATTAGAGCCAGAAAGAATAACAAGGACAGGCTCAACTTGGTGTTTAGGGAGGGTCTGTTTTGCATTCAAGGTAAATTCCAGGGCAGCAGAGAGAGGTGAAAGGGAGCCCAGAGGAGGGAGTTGGCCTGCAATCCTGGCTCCTGTCCAGCTGCTCCCAGCCAGCTTGGGCACAGTGGAAATCTCTGCTCTCACGCCGGGTAGGGGCAACCAACCTCAGCTACTTCAGCCTCAGCTTTCTTCTCTGGGCAGTTCGCAGATTTCAGTTCCAAGTATCTGTCCCCAGGCAGGTGCTGTGTCAACACTTCCTTTTCTTTTCTTTTTTTCTTGATGACTCAGACTCTGAGAAGCTCTTTCAAATATCCAGCCCAAAGTTCTGCGCATTGTTTGGACTCGGAAAAATCCTGGTTCAGAGACTGGGCTCTGGAGCCCAGCAGTTCTGGATTTGAGTTTCGCCTCTGGCATTTACTGGCTGTATGACTTTGGGAACGTTAATTTCTCTATAAACCAGGAAGAATAATATTTGTAGTAGCCACTCTTTTTCTTTCTTTTTTCTTTTCTTTCCTTTCCTCTTTTCTTTTTAAAATATGCCAGAGGGCATGTGTGCTCACCAGAGAGAAACAGAGCAAGAGAAAGTGGGAAAGCACCTCCCATGGGGAATGGTAATGCCATAATCCCTTCTCCTCTGTTTCTTCCTCCTTTTAGGATTTTGGACACACACACACACACACACACACACACACACACACAGTGTGTTTCTTTTCTTCTTCTTTTTTTTTTGGAGAGATTTTCGCTATAGGGCGCGTGCGCTCGCCAGACAGAGAGAGACAGAGAGACAGAAAGCGAGAAATCACCCCCCAGGGGGATGGTCACACCGCAATCCCTTCTCCTCCATTCTCCTCTCGGGATCTTGGGCACGCACACACACACACCCGGCGTGAGTTTTAAGCCACCGGGTCCGGGACGCGAACCGCGGTTGACTACGTGGGAGTCCAGCGACATAGCCATTACGCTAACTGCTAGTTCCCAAACACTGACTTCTAAAAAATTGTAATATCCATTTTAAAGGTGAAGGAAATGCCTTGGGAGTTAACTTGCCAAGACCACAAGTCTTGTAAGTGGTAGAGACAGGGTTTGAACTGACATCTAGCCAATGTGCTCAACCATTGTGCTCTCCTGTTTCCTGATAGCACCAGTCTCCTTGGGTTTATTTTTATGCCTTAAAAACATCACAAGCTGGGGACAGCCAGCGTGGATGGTGATCAAGGCAGCTGGATAAGATAAAGCACTGAACTAAAATCATCAGAGAATGCGAGCAGCTGTTATTGGTCTTCTTCTTTTCTTGTGCAGCTTTCCTTGACTCCTCCCCAACAACCCAGCGGCCTTGCCCCTCAGCTCCCATTACATTTGCACTTCTAGGACGTTTGTATTCTCTTCTATACTATTTGAACTGCAGTTCTTTCGTTTTCTCATCTCTCTGTGTGGTTCAGTTGTGGGATCCTCAAGGCAAGACTCTTGCCTTATTCATTATCAAGGACAGGGCACAGAGTGGGGAAATCAGGAAAATATTTTGAGTACCCAGTCGTGAGAGGTGCACATTATAACTCATGAATGTCTGAAGACTCAGCATTCGAAGAGAGCTTAGCTCTTTCAGGATCTGCTGGTAGAAGGGGGACAGAAGTGGGTGGGGAGAGGAGGAAAGAATTATAGGAGGTGGTGCCAGCGAAGTAGGCAGGACTCAGGCCACGTTAAGCATCATCCTTTACCCAAGAACCAGGGGAAATAATGACAATGCTTTCAGCAGGGAGTTGCATAATTAGATTTGTTTCAGCAAGGTCACACTGGCTGAAGGGTAGAGAATGAATGGGGCCACATCAGAAGAAAGAGTCCACTTAGGAGTCGGTGGCAGTGGCCTGAGCAAGAGACGACGGAGGACTGGGCCAAGAAGTGGCTGTGGAGTGTGCTTTTGCATTGGTGGAAAAGAGAGGATGGATCCCCAGTATCTGGCAGACTCAGGGGCTCTTGTGGAAAAACACCTTTCACCCTGTAGAATCGCCTTACATGATTCATTTTCAAGACTAGCTTAACAAAAGTTGCTTAACCAGATTGTAGATATGACAAACCCAGAAAGTACACACTCCCCAAAAGTTCCTGAATTAATGCAACCCAAACAACAAGTCACCCTTGAGAAATAACGTCTCAGAATGGTGGCTGGTCACCAGCCCTTTTATTCCTTTTTACTTCCCAGCTTGTCCTGAGACTGTGCCTTAACCCCTAATAAGGGAATGATAAAACCTAGATGATGTACGGGGAGACTGTACACCGCATAGGACTCAGCCAGTGAGGAACTAGGGGACGGACTTGCACACTAGAGAATACATTGCTCGCTGTCATCACTGCGGGCGAGCCTGCTGTTAGACACCCCATCTTGTAAGACTACTGTTAAAGTCTCACTTCTGGGTATCTCGTGTCTCCGTGTCCATTCTTTGACATTGGACTGGTGAGTGTGTTTCTTACCACCCCTCCCATGCCAAGAAAAAAATCCCAAGTGCCTGTGGATTTCGGAATACTACTTGTAATATGGATTATTTTCTCAATTGCTTCAGAGACCAACCGTGAAAAAACTGGGCCAAGGGTCTAGTATGCCTTGAGGGTCCCTGTTCACTTCAAAACACTGCAGGGGATTAGAGAACACCCATGAGATTCCAAGAGTGTTGATTCCCTGGTCACTATCCCGCCTAGGTCGGAAGTCCCAGAAAAACATATCCTTGACCTTGGTCTCCACGGGTGACCTCTGCCTGACTTGACACTTCCCCTGTCAGGTGACCTGTACCCTTTCTGACCTTTCCCCTAATGTAGGTACTGACACTACTGCTTTTTCAAATTCACATCAACAAGAATGAAGAGGGAGTTCACCAAAACCCCTGGGGAAAGTTCTAGATTGCAGCAGATCCAGCCGTTCCTTCCAAATGTCTACAGCAGCTGAGAGAGTGATGTGTACTTGGACTACAGATGAGAGGTGAGGGTGGAGGTGCCTGCAGAGCTTTTCCAGTTTTCTGTACCTTAAAAAAGAAAATCACAAGCCAGGCCAGTCAGTGGCATGGGGATTAAGGTGGCTGGATCGACAATAACTGAATGCATAGTTTGAGTCCTGGATCCGGTGCCTAGAGAAGCATGCTCGGCACATGTGCGTGCCCAAATCCCAAAAGGAGAAACAGGGAAGAGACTGTGGTGCTCACTCATCTCTGCTCTCTGGTGAGTGCACGTGGCCTCTGGCAAATTGAAAAAAAAAATCATTGTAAGCCAGGATGATTCTGCAATAGCTCATGCCCTCGTGGGTGTTCCTTTGGCTTGATGCTTTGGGGAAGAAGTTGGTTAGGAAAGAGGACAAAAGGCCAGAGAGGAGATGGTTGAGTTTATGGAGCATGGATATGGAGTATAAGCAACCCGGCATAGTTGAGGGGCCAATGCACTCCTCGGGGGATAAGCTGGGCTGGTTTCGCTCCTTGGCGAGCCTCTGAGGGCTCTGGGCCTGAAGCCCAGTACAAAGCCTTGTGAGAATTGCCTGTGTGCTCTCCCAAGTTCGCTGCTTCTGCAAGTTTAGCCTAGTATACTGGAGAAAACGCCCTTTGCTTCAGGAGGGTAACACTGAAGCTAAAGTTTGACATTTTTAATTCAGAGCTTTTCATATACATTTTCATATATCTTCTCTGTGTAGATCGGTGATTCAGGTCTTATGAGCCAATTAGCGTGAAAAGACCACTGCTCACCGAAGTTGAGTATATTTCCAAAGATCACATAGCAATTAAGTGGTTGGTAAGGAGTCAAACTTAAAGTCTCTCAACTTACCAAATACTTTACTGGCACCTAACAGAGTCAGACAATATCTCAGGCACTGGGAATATCATAGTAAGAAAAGACATATGAAAATTTCTTTCACAGATCACACAGTTCAGTTGGAGAGATACGTATTAGACAAAGAAATACTAAAAAAATAGAAAATCGCAAAAATGGTTACAAATTATGAAGGAAAAAACACAGTGACAAGAGAAATTTCTGCAAGGGTAGCATTTAGATGTGACATGATATGTGTGTGTGTGCATGAAAGAGAGAGAAAGAGAGAGAGAGATTGAAGGTCGATTATAACATTTGAGACCTGAGAAATGAGGAATTGAGAGAAGAGTAGGTTTTAGCAGAGGTGACGGTATGTATGAAGGTAAGAAGAATTTGGTGTATTTAAAGATCTGAAAAAAGGCTAATTTGGCTGGACTGGAATAGGCTAAGAAGATAGTGCACTAGGCTGGGATCAGGTTGATGGTAAATTAAGCAAGACCATCTAGAGCCTTTAGCCATAGGATTTAGTCTAAATGTGATGAGAAACATTGGGAGATTTTAGGCAAGGAAGTTGTCTTGGTTTTTACTTTTTTTTTTTTTTGAGAGTTTTTGCTATAAGGTGCATGCACTCACTGGAGAGACAGAGAGAAACAGAGAGACAGAAAGCAAGAAATCACCCTCCCCTACTGCCCGAGAGGGGATGACCACATTTCAATCCCTTCTCCTCTCTTCTCCTCTTGGGATTTTGGGTATACACGCATATGCGCCCAGAGTGAGTTTTAAGCTGCCAGGCCCAGGATTCAAACTGCAGTCAACTATGTGGGAGTCCAGTGATGTAACTATTACACCATCTACTGACCCCTTGGTTTTACATTTTAAGATAATCATTCTAAATGCTTAATCAGTATCAGATTATAGATGGACAAAACGATTACAGAAATATGAAGACCAATCAGAAGGATATTGCAACAATCCAGGGGAAAAGTGAAGGCTCCATGTTTTCGGATCCTGGAATTTTGTCCTGTTGTATTCTAGAGAACTGCTGGCAGTTGAGAAGGGTTCTAATTCGCTATTTTCTTTTCTTTAATTCATGATACAGTGTGTGTACATTCATGAGGAAGAGAGCATGCGACAAGGAGAGAGAGAGAGAAGAGCACCCTGCAGGGTCTGGGCAGCTCTGGTCCTCCAGTGCTTCAGCCTGGTGGATCCTCGGCACTTTTGCGCATGCCCAGAGTATTTCAGACTTACGGGGCTGGGACCCCAAACCACAGACACCATGTGGAATCTGGCTTCTCTTGAGTAGGTCTTCACTGTTGTGCCATAGAGTCAGCCCATAATTTTAAAAATTACTTTTGGGACCAGCAGGTAGTGTGGTGGTTAAGGCATCTGGACTTCCACATGGCCGACCGTGGTTCAAGTCCCAGACCCAGTAGCTTGAAAATCACATAGGACGTGTTTGTGTACAAGCCCAAAATCCCAGTAGGAAAATGGAGGAGAAAGAATTGCAGTGTGGCCATTCCCCAGGGAGGGAATTTCTCACTTTCTCTCTCACTGTGTCTCTCTTGTGAACACACATACTCTAAGGCAAAAACCTTAAAATAAATAAATAAATAAATAAATAAAAGCCCTTGAGTTTCCTTTACTTACAAAGTGTTGAAGAATTAGCAAAGGTAACAAAGTTCCAGAATTAAGAAGACTACATCTTCACGAATTTAAGAGGCTGCAAGATGGTTCACACAGATGACATTTGAAAAGGAAACTGACCACCAGAACTCTTACTAACTTGTCCTCATCTGATAAAAGACACCGCCACTTATACCAGCTAGGTATTGATGGACAAGTTACTTAACCTCTCTGAACCTAATTTATATCAGCTGTGAAAGAAGGATTAAAGTAGTACTTGTCTCATAGAATCATGCTAGAATGGAATTAGATTTAGAATTAGATTTATATAAAGATTAAATGAGATAATATATGTAAAGCACTTAACACAATATCTAACAGAATAAGCACACTGCTTGCAATAAATGATAACTATTATATTGGGTCATCAGAAAAGTCATGATAATTTTT
>NW_006159566.1:1252550-1262433 GCF_000334495.1 Tupaia belangeri chinensis
CAATCCCTTCTCCTCCATTCTCCTCTCGGGATCTTGGGCACGCACGCACACGCGCCCGGCGTGAGTTTTAAGCCACTGGGTCCGAGATGTGAACCGCAGTCAACTACGTGGGAGTCCAGCGACATAGCCATTACGCTAACTGCTGGTTCCTGAGAGTGGTACAGTAGTAAAACATGACTATCTGTAAGGTTGATCCATGGGAGAAAGTTCTGGGCTCACATTTGGAACCTTCCTGAGCATGTTGGGCATGGGTGTGCCCATGATCAGGGGCTAGCCGAGGCTGAGGGTGGATTGTGGCACCTGTTAGAAATGCTGTTTCTCTGTCACTTTTCTCTCTTGCTCATGGAAGAAAGAAAGAAAAATAAATAAATAAATAAATAAATAAAAGCCCTTGAGTTTCCTTTACTTACAAAGTGTTGAAGAATTAGCAAAGGTAACAAAGTTCCAGAATTAAGAAGACTACATCTTCACGAATTTAAGAGGCTGCAAGATGGTTCACACAGATGACATTTGAAAAGGAAACTGACCACCAGAACTCTTACTAACTTGTCCTCATCTGATAAAAGACACCGCCACTTATACCAGCTAGGTATTGATGGACAAGTTACTTAACCTCTCTGAACCTAATTTATATCAGCTGTGAAAGAAGGATTAAAGTAGTACTTGTCTCATAGAATCATGCTAGAATGGAATTAGATTTAGAATTAGATTTATATAAAGATTAAATGAGATAATATATGTAAAGCACTTAACACAATATCTAACAGAATAAGCACACTGCTTGCAATAAATGATAACTATTATATTGGGTCATCAGAAAAGTCATGACTTTTTTTTTTTTTTTTTTTGGAGGGTTTTTGCTATTGCTCACCAGACAGACAGAGAGAGACAGAGAGACAGAAAGTGAGAGATCACCCCCCAGGGGGGGATGGCCACACCACAATCGCTTCTCCTTCATTCTCCTCTCAGGATCTTGGGCACGCAAGCACACACGCCCGGCGTGAGTTTAAGCCACTGGGTCCGGGATGCGAACCGTAGTCAACTACATGGGAGTCCAGTGACATAGCCATTACGCTAACTGCTGGTCCCATGATGTGTTTTTCCATGTTTTCCTATGTTCCCATGTTTCCAAAAGTGCATCAGGACTTTTCCGGTGGCCCAATAATTATTAATAACGATACTGTTAGAGTGCAAATTGAATAAAATTAGATACCAATACCACTTCCATGGAATAATTAAAAGTTATTGACACATGTAGCTTAATTTACAGAACATTACATTTCTCATCATCCCAAACTATTTTCAAATGCTTTGAAATTCTTGGGTGGGAGAAACATAAACATTAAATATATCATTCCAAAGATAAAGTTTACCCAGCAGAGCTAGACTTTCCCTAATGACTACAGGCCATTTTAAGAGTAGCCTGCTTTATAATAAAACTGAGCAGTTGGCAGTATTGAACACAATTACAGATTCTGCTTTTAAAAAACCAGCATTAATTGGATTTCTGAATGCCATTCGAATTATGGAGAAAGACAATTCTCCTAGTTCTAAAATCCACTTTCTTGCAGCACAGAACCCTATTACGGTTCTTCGACGTCTTCGATAGCCTTCTAATGGCTTCAGGTAAGGCCAGAACTGAAGCAGTAGCTTCTCTGTGGAGGCAAGACGTGTCAAATGTCGAATGCACAGCATTGCCATTTATCTCTCTCCAAGTCTGCTGAAATGGACACTCTCTGAAAACATTTGTCTGTTGAGAGAGTATCGCAGGGGAAATTCCTGAAATTACCACCCTTTCTAGACTGCAGTGGTCTGAGCTTAATGCCAAGACCACTCTGATTTCCTATAGTTACCTCATCTCCAGTGTCTGGCTTGTATGCCTCAGTTTCTAGAGAGACTTACAGATTAGTCAAAAGAATTTAGCCTCCAATTTGCATGTGCCAGCAAAGCTATGAGGCAACAGCGTACAACTCAGCAACATTTTTTATATCCTTTTTTAAAAAAGAATTATTTAATGGAATTTATTATTATTATTATTATTTAACTCAACCAGAGAGAGAGAGAGAAAGCAAGCGGCCAGGTCCAGGATTAGAACTACCGTCAGTCATGTGGAAGTCTTGCACCTTAACCACCATACCACCTGCTGGCCCTTTTATATCCTTTTTGCACTTCCCAATTGTCTTGCACCCCAGGTTGCTCCTCAGTTCCCATTCAGTAACAGCTCCCCCCAAATGCCTCTCCCTTTCCTTTAACCTTCTGTTTCTCACCCAGCACTTAGGCTGACTGGTTCTTCCTCCCGACCTTCCTTCTGACAATCTCTAACCTGTGCTCTTTTCTTTCTCTGCTTATTATTCGGTTCTGTATTGTGGATGTCAAGGGATCCAATAGATAGAGGCTGAGTCTCCATAGGGAATAAAACTATCCCATCCTAACACGGGCTGGACATCTGGTGCTGTGATCGGCTGAACATTGTGCTGGAGTGTAGCAAACTGGAGAGGTGGGACTTGAATCATTGGGCTTCTTGTTAATTCAATCCCAGTTTGGACACTCTCCCTAAGTCCTCCTTGGGGAGAAAGTGGAGGGGGACAGGGAAGGAGGAGGGAAAGGGAACGTGCATGAAGCTGGCTGTGTAGATCCTGGTGGAACCTCGGTCACGTAGAAAATAGTATCTGCCTTCACTTGGAGCACTGAGGAAGAAGGAGAAGGTGGACGAAAGAGGCAGCAGGAAGGGAAGAAAAGAATGATGAGGAGGGGGACCAGCAGTTGGTATAATGGCTATGTCGCTGGACTCCCACGTAATCGACCGCAGTTTGAGTCCTGGACCCGGTGGCTTAAACTCACACTGGGCGCGTGTGTGTGTGTGCCCAAGATCCCAAGAGGAGAATGGAGGAGAAGGGATTGTGGCATGGCCATCCTCCCTGGGGGGTGATTTCTCGCTTTCTGTCTCTCTGTCTCTCTGTCTTTCTGGCGAGCGCATGTGCCCTATAGCAAAAACCTCTCCAAAAAGAGAATGATGAGGAGGAATGCAGGGGCTTTCGGTCAATGGGGCAAAGATGAGGAGCCCTTCAGAAAGTCAGCCATCAGCAGCTCCATGGCTTCTGGCTGCAGTCACTTGGTTCCCGGTTCAGGGCCTTGATTACAATGGCAGAGGTGACATGCCAGGAGCAGGTTTCGTAAACGGTGGTCAGTGTTTCCTGGCTGTGAATAGCTGATCTATCCTGCTAGGAATGTGGCCTCAGATGATGAGCAAGTGCAAAACACTCCTCTGCCCTCCACGCCCACTTTCTTACATTTTGAAACCAGCCAAGACCTTGTCAGAGATCCACAAGCCCAGAATGTATGTTTCCAGCCGAAGCTAACAGAGGTTAAGCTGAGTTTTATTTAGAAGTTGTTCCTCACTCCAGAGTAGGCCAAGACTTCACAATTGACATTCCCGAATGGACCATCTGAGTCCAAAAAGAGAATGATGAGGAGGAATGCAGGAGCCTTTGGTCAATGGGGCAAAGGGGAGGATGAGAAGACACAAGCTCTAGTGAGAGATGAGGAGCCTTTCAGAAAGTCAACCATCAGCAGCTCCATGGCTTCTGGCTGCAGTCACTTGGTTCCCGGTTCAGGGCCTTGATTACAATGGCAGAGGTGACATGCCAGGAGCAGGTTTCGTAAACGGTGGTCAGTGTTTCCTGGCTGTGAATAGCTGATCTATCCTGCTAGGAATGTGGCCTCAGATGACGAGCAAGTGCGAAACACTCCTCTGCCCTCTACGCCCACTTTCTTACATTTTTAAACCAGCCAAGACCTCTGCCCCAGTGTCAGAGATGCACGAGCCCAGAATGTATGTTTCCAGCCGAAGCTAACAGAGGTTAAGCTGAGTTTTATTTAGAAGTTGTTCTTCACTCCAGAGTAGGCCAAGACTTCACAATTAACATTCCTGAATGGACCATCTGAGTTTTTTTTTTTTTTTTTTTGGAAGGTTGGCAGAAATCTTGGAGATAATACAGAAAAATTTCCTCATCAAGTCCAGGAGGGGGTACAGAGGTTAAGGTGGCTAGATCCCACTTGGCAGACTGCATGGTTCCAGTCCCAGACCAGATTCAAAAATCACACTAGGCACATGCATATGTGTGCCCAAAAAGTCCAAGGAGGAGAATAGAGGAGAAGGGTGTGCGACATGGCCATCCCCTGAGCGGGGGTGAGCTTTCACTTTCCCTTTCTATTTCTCTCTCTGGTGAGTGCATGCGCCCTATAGATCTATCCTGCTAGGAATGTGGCCTCAGATGATGAGCAAGTGCAAAACACTCCTCTGCCCTCCACGCCCACTTTCTTACATTTTGAAACCAGCCAAGACCTCTGCCCCAGTGTCAGAGATGCACGAGCCCAGAATGTATGTTTCCAGCCGAAGCTAACAGAGGTTAAGCTGAGTTTTATTTAGAAGTTGTTCTTCACTCCAGAGTAGGCCAAGACTTCACAATTAACATTCCTGAATGGACCATCTGAGTTTTTTTTTTTTTTTTTTTGGAAGGTTGGCAGAAATCTTGGAGATAATACAGAAAAATTTCCTCATCAAGTCCAGGAGGGGGTACAGAGGTTAAGGTGGCTAGATCCCACTTGGCAGACTGCATGGTTCCAGTCCCAGACCAGATTCAAAAATCACACTAGGCACATGCATATGTGTGCCCAAAAAGTCCAAGGAGGAGAATAGAGGAGAAGGGTGTGCGACATGGCCATCCCCTGAGCGGGGGTGAGCTTTCACTTTCCCTTTCTATTTCTCTCTCTGGTGAGTGCATGCGCCCTATAGCAATAAATAAATACATAAATAAATAAGAAAGAAAAAGACAGAAAGAAAGGAAGGAAGGAAGGAAGAAAATGTCCTCCTTTTACAAACAAAATTTGGAACAGAGAGACAACTTAAAAAAAAAAAATAGAATCTCCTTCTGACGTTGGCGCTGTAGCGTCCATCTCCAGAGGAGGTGGAAAAGAGGTCTATGGTATCCACTCGACTATGTGGGAGTCCAGCAACATAGCCATTACGCTAACTGCTGGTTCCCTATGGTATCCAAAGGTTGATTTATAGTCCATGGCGAGCGAGGAGTAACGGAGAACTCCCATCACCATTGTCCTTTCCTGTCCTCAGAGCAGTACCGGAAGGGCCGAGCATGTCACAGATGAAGAACCTGATTTGGGCCTGTTTAAAACCCACAGAAAGGGAGACAGCCTGCCGCTGCAGACACGATATTGCAGAGGAAATGTTTGGACCTCCTGAAAGGCTGCTGCTTTGTGTGTCGGTGGTTTTATTTACTTTCATCCCCACCTTTTTGGTGCTGCTGAAGTTAGTCAGGATGTGGAACCGCGTGGGCTCACTGCTGCCTAGTCTCCGTATTGACAAGAAGCCGTCGTGGAACCCACCCTCTGCAGAACAGGACGGAAGATGGGCTGAGAGGGCAAAGAGGAATGGCAAGAACGAAAAGGATTCAACTTCCTTGCTTGCCACTGGGTTCTCCCTCCTGTTTCCCATCTTCAGCGTTTTGTTGTTGTTATTGTTGTTAAGGGAGGTCCTTTGGTGATAAGTTTATCGGGACCATCAGGAGAAAGAGGATGTGACATAGATGTACCCCGACTTCCTCACACCGCTGGCCTGGTGGGTAGTCAGATAAGGCAGGGCAAATAGCTCCCTTCTGCCTAAGCTGGGGTCTGGCGGGTGCCTTTTTAGCATGCACTGCCTGAAGACTGCAAACACCATGAAACTTCAAGGACAATCTGGCCTGTCTCCTCTGACTGTGCACATGTAACGGGGTAAGAGTATCAGTAGTGTGTGAATAGTCCCCGAGCTCTCTGAACACCACGCGCCACTGATTAAGAGGAAGCTGCTTTGGATGCTCAATTTCTTTCCCGTCCCCTGCTGACCACCCCAGGGGACCAGCCATGAGGGATGATACTTCATCCTGGGTTGTTCCAAAGCTCTGCAGGTGCCCACCTGGCGGTGGTTGGCCTGCTCTCCCAAACTCCCTGTTTTCTACCCCAAGTTAGCATCCTCCTTTTTTCTCCCTCTTTTAAATCATTAGGGCAAAATTCACTTTCTTCAAATGGACAAGTGCGAATGAGGAACATTTGTCGATTTTCTTTTCCACCCACAGCCAAGCATAGTTTCAAGACAGCTCAGCGCTGGTAGTGGGAAGCGCCTCAGAGAACGGAACCTCATCCAATAAAACTGGGCTGTTGTTTTTGGATCACACGCTGTGAATTGATTTATTGTTTGAAGTGATGAAAAAGGTGTTCGGAGACTTGGAGGAGGGTTTCACTCCGCGGCAAGGCCCCCGCAGCCAGGGAACAGCCTTGTGAGTGATTCGGAGCTAGGAAATGTGGGGTTATTTTGGTAGCTGTCAGCAGGAATTGGCTACAGTCTGTATGTTAAATAAATACAAACTGCCTATTTAATTATTTAACAACGAGCACAAACGTCCCACTGCTGGCAAGTGGAAAACCGTCAACACTCCAACTATGTTAAGGCCCGCCTGGTTCCCATGATGTGATCTGACCCCGCTGGCACCCACAGGCCTGCCTGCAATCCTCCAGGGCACCTTATCGCTGTTTTATTGGAGTTGAAACATGGCTGGAATTGGGAGTACGAATTTCCTTAAGCAGGGAAATGCCGGAGAAGAAAGAACAAGTTAACCTCCAAATGAGTTCCAAGACAACCACTGTGTTGAAACTTCACTCGAGTTTCACTGACTTTTTTTTTTTGTCTGCCTTTGCCAAATTGTCGATGGCCTGGCCTGCTGGCAGTGGCTTAATCTGAGCAGCCAGGGGGGCAAGAGGCTCTAACTTTACTTAAGAACTACTACAGCAAGAATTCCAACGTTCTTTTTGAGAAAATAGCTTGTAATGCCGTGTTAATTTTACTGCTTGCTTAAGAAAGAAGATCCTCAGGGCTAATTGATATAACCGGACAGTTGTGCTGAGTAGAATTTGACTTAAAGTGTTGAGCGTGAGAAAACGATTTGACGTTAGTGGATAGCAACTCTTTGTACTTAGAGTATGTGTGTAAATACAAATAAAAGCTTGCTTTTGTGATATAATAAGAGTGCTGTCATGTCAAATAGGCATTTTTAAATTTTGGAACTTGAAAACAATTGACCAATCCTTAGCATGAAAGGACAGATAGTTATAGTCAAGATTAATAGCTTATATGAATCTGTGAGAGTGATAGCGACAGAGACTGGGAAGGGAAAGGGAGGGAAAGGGAAAAGATGAAAGGAAAAGAGGAAAGAAAATCAGCATTAGCACTGTTCTGGGCCAGCCTTTGGTGTGAAGGTAATAAGCAGATCCCACGGGGTTGACTCTACAGTTTGACTCCCTGACCCAGTGGCTTTAAAACACACCAGGCACATGTGTGTGCCTGCACAAAATCCCAAGAAGAGAACTGAATCTCGAGAAGGGATTGCAGTGTGGCCAACTCCCCTGAGAAAAGCACTTTCCCACTTTCTCTCAGTCTCTTGTCTCTCTCCAGCCAGTACACACATCCTATAGCCAACTAAGACAAAAAGGTTAGCTCTGCTCTGAGAGTCACAGCGGAGATTTGTGCTTCTTGTTCTCATCGTTTTGCAACCTTAAAGGGCAGAAATTCACATCACGGAGCTAATCGGCACCCGTATTCCCGTTCAATCTCACATTCCCAGTGTTTATTGAGTTGGTTGGCCTTTAACCTCAGCTTCCAAGAGGTCTTCACCTTTTGATTTGGGTTGAGAATTAACTTTATGCAATTGTACTTTTGGGAGAACCTGTTGCCTTGTCCAACATGAGCATTGTGGATTTCCAGATTCCTAGCAGATGCAGTGCACAGACTGCAGTAAACACCTGCTCGTCCCGACAGCTCAGCTCACTGCTCCTTCTTCAGGGAAAAGTCCTGACAGCTGGAGGCCAGACGCCTCTTCCTACACTCTCGTGTGTAAGGCCCCAAACACTCCTCTTCCACAGCGCTTATTCCAGACCGATTACCTATTTCTGTTGTGATCATTTACTTAACGTTTTCCTCCTAACTAGACTGAGTCCCACGAGAGGCAAGGCCATGTCAGAATCCTTCACCCTGTGGATGCAGCACCTATGTGGTGTCGAGTACCTAGTAACGGCTCAGTAAATATTTGGTAAATGAATGGCTATCTTACTGGGTCATCAAAAGAGTCGTGATGGATTTTTCCATGTTCTTTTATGCAAAAATGCATCATGATTTCTCCAATGAACCTACATATATATTTTTTCCAATGAATATATATATATACATATATATATTTATATACACAAAAAGTTTGTAGAAATATGGCATCAAAGTATGAGTTGGGTTGACTCCATGGCACAGAGGTAATGAAGTAATGCTTGCTTGGGAGAGTGGGATCCCACATGGCGACCACAGTTTGAATCCCCAGCGTGATCAGCCTGAACCATGCCAGGCACTCACATGAGTGCCCAAGATCTGATAGGCTGGATGCCTGGAGGAAGGGGATTGCGGTGCAGCCACACCCTGTGGAGGGTGCTTTTCTTTCTTTCGTGTGCTTACACTCTGTCATGAACAACAACAAAAAATTAAAGTACTAGTTATTGTGGTGCCCCCAAAAAGTTGAAATCTGTGCATAGTTTTTTCATAATATACATTTTTGTGAACTTCTTGAAGTTACCCTTACATACACATATGTACCTAGTATTATAGTCTATATGTGTATATGTAATATAGTTCATATATGTACACACCAGTAATATAGTGTACACATGTAGAATACAGGGTGTGCATGCGTTTACACATATATCGAATGTTATTTAGTTTCTCTGAGCCTCATTTCCTCATTTGTGAAGTACAAATGAATGTAAAACTGTTCAGACTCAAAGTGCTGGACCAGCAGATGGGCTGAGAATCCCCTGTCATATTAACACTAGGGCGGAGACCCCCATAAATGCCATCTATGTTTATAGAGTACATTTAAGCAGCTCTCAGTCAAGCTCTTTCTCTTCTGAAACCAGTCCGTCATTCTAAATTTAGGGTCATTTCCAAATATAGTGCATTTCCTGTGCCCTTCCTTCCCTGAAAGACAGCCATGTCCAACCAGAAGTGGACCTAATGCCTCTCATTAGCCTGCTTTCACTTCTGGCTCCCTCTTGGCTGCTGTGTATGAGCTGATCGGGGCCCATGTGACTGTGCTCACGTCCAAGCTGAGTAGAATGAATTTTTCAAGCATGATTTGCAAGTCACGCTATCACATGCCTCCCGAGTCCAGCTGTGTTGCAGCTGCTGCCTCCCCTGCATCCGCTCATCTTGCACTTGGATCAAAAGCGCGAGCACATTTGCCTGAACTGATTTGGTCTCGGCCCAGCTGTTTGTTCCCCATTGTCATCAGGATGTTTACAGACTGGCTGTCCTTGTTGCACTTGTTTCATGATCACACTTGGGTCTGAAGACTATTTTACCACGTGGCCGTGGCCAAAGCGGCTTGGCTAGCTTTTCTGTTACTGAAAGGACTCTAAGGCATTTATTGCAATGCCTATCTGCGTGTTTGCCTGCATATTTCTACAGAAGTAACAAGAAAAGGGGCCAGGGCTATGTATTCCGTTAAAGTTAGGCCATGAGTGTCATTTGGGCCTGATCATTTTTTCACATGATTAGTTTCTAACTATTTAGACAAGCGATCTCTTCAGACTGAGATGAGACTAGAATAAAGAGGGACATTAATTTTCCTTGAATTTGTGCAAATTGGGTAAATATATTTTGCCTTCTCAGAAAGGTATCTTGACTCTTCCTAAGGCACCCTGATACCCTATCATACACCAAGTATTTTATTGGCAAGAACTGTGCTGGAAGAACAGTAGGCAGTGAGAGTGGTGGTATGAAAAAAAAGCTAGC
>NW_006159566.1:1262464-1263685 GCF_000334495.1 Tupaia belangeri chinensis
GGTTCAGGCTAAAGTCCTAGGGATGGGGGATCCCTATGAGAACATGAGTGACTACTATTCTCTCTGGGATTCAACTGCTTCCTGCTAATAACAGGCATCATTTTTATCATATTAAAATGTTCACATAAAAATCTGTTTTAGAAATACCTATTTCTGGAGTCAACCCAAAGATCATGATTCAGTGGTAGTGTGGTGGGCCTGGGTGTCCCTATAGTTTGATGTGTCACAGCTCAGGGCCAGTGATGCTCAATGTCTTCCCTACAACAGACAGTCGTGCAGTGAGGCAGGCACATCCCATGTACCTGTTGTTGGTCAAAGGCTACAGTGTTGCACCGTCTAATACATAGCATGACCACAGGTAGCCACTGAACCTTGAAATATAGCTAGTTGAAACAGGGATGGGCTGTGAGAGTAAAATATGCACCCAATTTCAAAGATTTCATGTGAAAAAAAAGGAATGTTAGAGAGCTAATAATCCTTATAATGGTTATATATTAAAAGATGAAGTCTAGGATAAGATGGATTAACTATAACCTATAAAAGTTCGTTTCACTTGTTTCTTTTTTAGAAAGTTTCCTTGGAACCAGCAGTTACCGTAATGGCTATGTTGCTGGACTCCCACGTAGTCGACTGTGGTTCGTGTCCTAGACCCGGTGGCTTAAACTCATGCTGGGCGCATGTGCGTGCATGCCCAAGATCCCAAGAGGAGAATGGAGGAGAAGGGATTATGGCGTGGCCATCCCCCCTGGGGGGTGATTTCTCGCTTTCTATCTCTCTGTCTCTGTCTGGCAAGTGCCCACGTCCTATAGCGAAAACCTCTTAAAAAAAAAAAAAAAGAAAAGAAAATTTTCTTGAGGTATAGTTGATGTACAAAAATCCTGCATGCATTTGATGCAAAAATGTGATGAATTTAGACATATACCTGCAGCCATTAAATCATTGCCACAATCAAGGCAATGGACATCCATCACCTCTAAAAGTTTCCCTCTGTCGGAATGCTTATCACGATATCTATCCTTTTATCAGTTTTTTAAATGACATAACATGGTATTGTTGGCTACATATGCTATGCTGTATAGAACTTTTTGTCTTGTTTCTTTGTGAAAAAGATGTTTGGAAACTTGATATCAATTGAACAACTCCCAATTTCCCTCTCCCTTTATTTCTCGGTAGCCATTTTTCTAGTCTCTGCATCCATGAGTTTAACTATTTTAGATTCCC
>NW_006159566.1:1263861-1265506 GCF_000334495.1 Tupaia belangeri chinensis
CCCTACACTAGTGGAATCACGTAGTATTTGTTCTTCTGTGACTGCTAACCTCACTTAGCATAATGTCCTCAAGATTCATCCATGTTGTCTCAAATGCCAGGATTTCGTCTTTCTATGGCTAAATATTAGCTCATTCTATGTATATACCACATTTTCTTTCCATTCATCTGCCAATACATATTCGATTGTTCCTATTCTGGATATTGTATAAATGCTCCATGTATCTTTTCAAGATCCTAATTTCAATCCTGTAGGGGTATATACCCTGAAGTGGGATTGGTGGATCATATGGTCTATTTTGAACTTTTTTAGAGGCCTCCGTTCTATTTTAGATATTGTCCATCATTTTATATTCCCACTAATAGTATACAAGGGTTCCAATTTTTGAACATCCTCACCAACATTTTTAACTTTTATTTATCTATTTATTTTTGATTATTGCCATGCTAAGAGGTGTGAGGTGATAGCACACTGTGGCTTTTATTTGCATCTGTCTGATGACTGGTGATGTTGAGCATCTTTTCACATACTTGTTGGTCATTTACATGTCTTCTTTGGGGAAATATCTATTCAATCCCTTTGCCTATTTTCTTTCTTTCTTTTTCTTCCTTTTTTTTTTAAAAAAAAAAAAATCAGGTTGTTTGTTTTCTATTGAGTTGCAGGAGTTCTTTGTGTATTCTGAATATGAGTCCTTATTAGATGTATGGTTTGAAAATGTTTTATCCCATTCTGTAGGTTGCCTTTTGACTCTGTTGATTGTTTCCATTGTGCAGAAGCTTGTAGTTTGTTGTATTTCCACTTGTACATGTTTGCTCTTGTTTTTGTACTTTGGTGTCATATCTAATTAATTATAGTCAAGTCCAATGTCCTAAAGCTTTTCTCCTATGTTTTGTTCTAGGAGTTTTATAGTTTCAGATATGACCTTTGGGCCTTAAATATATTTTGAGTTGGTTTTTGTGTATGATATAAGGGGTCTTATTTCATTCTTTCATTTTTCAATATGTGCCTATCCAGTTTTCCCAGCACATTTATCAAGAAGACTTTTTTCTGGGACCATCAGTTAGTGTAACGGCTATGTTGCTGAACTCCCATGTAGTCAACTGTGATTCAAATCCCGGACCCTGTGGCTTAAACTCACCCTGGGCACGTGCGTGTGCATGCCCAGGATCCCGAGAGGAGAATGGAGGAGTGCATGTGCCTTATAGCACATGGCGAGTGAATGTGCCTTATAGAAAAACCCTCTCAAAAAAAAAAAAACAACTTTTTTTTTTTATTATCATCATAATCTTCTTCATATTACATTGGATTACATATAACTTTACATTGACTTCCATTGCTTTTTCAAAAGGGAATGCCATGCATGTCAGTCAATACAGAGGCATCGATCTCCCCGCTTTATCATTCAAAGTCTTTTCCATGCATTTCCCAATAATTATTATTATTATAATTTTTTAAAACAGTCAATCACTATTTCTCATTTTGCTTGTTAAAAGACTTCACCCATCATGAAATACTTCCCAGACCAGTCCAGTTGAGAATACTATACACGTCATCTTCAACAGATAATAAACCATATCTGTTTCTCACTAACATCCCCTCTATTGTTCACTTGCTATCTTTCTCTATCCTCTTCTCTTTTTTTTTT
>NW_006159566.1:1266521-1288427 GCF_000334495.1 Tupaia belangeri chinensis
TGGGGGGCGGGCGCCCTGGCCGCGTGGCCCCCCCCCCAGTTGGGGGGGGGCCGGCCAGGCCTTTCCGTGCGCGGTTGCGCTGGGGGGCGGGAGCCCCCGGCCGCGTGGCGCGCCAACTTTTTCTTTATTGCATATAATTGGGACCCTTGTTGAAGATCAGTGGACTATATATGTGTGAGTTTATCTCTGGGATTTCTACTCTGTTCCATCGGTGTATGTGTGAATATTTATGGCAGTATGATAATGTTTTAATAACCGCATCTTTGTAATATATTTTGAAATTAGAAAGTCTACTTACTTCTCTTTACTTTGTTTTTTTAAAAAAACATAGCTACTCAAAAATCGAAAATTACATATGTGGCTTACATTATGTTTCTAGTGAACAGTGCTCCTACATAGCACAAAACAATATTTTGATTAAATAATGTTCTCATGAGGATAGACCACAAACATACTTTATCATAGAATATTTATAACATTACCCACAGTAATCCTGCTGTCCCTATCGAGCACTAGTTTCTATTTTGGCTGATAGAATTTAGAAGTGAAAGCTTAAGAAAAGATCAGACAGACAACAAGCATGCGCTGTTTGCTAAGTCAGTGGGTGTTTCTCCTCAACCCACCTAGTTTTAGCTGCTGTTTAAAAGTAGAGAAGCTTTACTCGTTCCCATGATCAACTTACACTTTCCAGTCTCAAGCACTCTATTTATTCTCCACCTTGTTTTTTTTGGCAATATAACATTAGGCAGTCCTCTAGGTGCTTTGGCAACTATTGCATTAGAAAAAACATATTTCAATGAATAATATCTATTATAGGTAAAGGTGTGGTGCAATTGGGACACTTTTATGTTATTTCCAACTTCTTTGGAAAGCAATATGACATCACGTTTTAAGAGCTATAAAAATAGTCTTACCCTTTGATTCAGTAAAACCACTTCTGGGAATGTGTCTCAAGGAAACATTCAACAGAAGCAAGATAAATGCATGAAGATATTCAATACAGCATTATCTGTACTGCAAAATTAGAAGCCATTTAAACACCTAATCATTGAGAAATAGTTAAGAAAATTACGCTGCAACAATTCAATATAATTTTATAGGTTCATTCAAATTTATAATTATGAAGATGATATAGCAACATGGAAAAATGTTTATAAGATAATGTTGGATTTTATAAAGTAGAACCATAAATTGTATGTAGATTATGATTGCACTGTAACAATTATACATGCATATGAAAGAAGGCTTAGAAGAAATGCACAAAAATAATATCTCTGCATTAAGGTTATTAAGAAATAAATCAGAGCATTTTAATCAGGAGTCCATGGCCTCTTACAAGTTCCAAAGACGGGCTCCTACAGTGTCCATAAAACAAATGAAAATATGTAATACTTTGTGTGGCTCTGCATAATTGTTTTGTTTTGTTTTTGTTTTTGTTCTTATTTTTGAGAAGTGGGAGCAAAGCTTTCATTAGATTCTCAGAAGAATTTGATTATCCTCGCCCTCCCAAACTAAGTACCAGTGTTTAGTGATTCTGCTATTAATTTGTTGTTTCAATAATTAAAAGAGTGCAAGGTGCCTTCTCTCTGGGTGCACTCGAAGGTGAATTCGTAAGTGGGCCTGAGGAAGAATAAGAGCTTTTGGAAGAACAGGTCTGACCTTGTTGGAACTCATGACGGAGATACAGTAAAACTTCAGGCACCCCCACACCTTCCTGTTTATAGCTCTGATCTCATCCCCACTGCCCCCCGTCCCCCGCTGATGCCAAATCCCCAAAGCTAGTCGAAACCTTCCTCCATTTTACCACCTTCACCTCTCTTTTTGCTGTCCCCTCTCTAATGTTCCACATCAGGCCAACTCTACCCAACTTGCAGGCCTTACTTGTCTTCTAATCTAAGGAACACATCTGTTCTCAGTGACCTGAAATGTTAATGGGACCCCACTAGAGGACACTTGCTTTTCAGTAGGTGCTTTGGACAAGCAGTGTCTAACCCAATGATAGGCTGGCACAGGAAGTGGTTGAAACATTAGGACAGGGCCCACACAGACCTGTGTGGGCATGATGCTTCTCTGCATCCCTCAGGCCACATCAGGGCTGCCTACTTTATCCCACACATGTGGCCATTTGAAGGACTCATAGCATTTGAGGAACTGTAGTTGCTAAGTCCTGGCATCTTTCCTCCAGGCCAGTAAAAGAAAATTTCAGTCTGGGCCATTTTAAAGGACTTCCTTAAACCAAAAATTGCAGCTTCCAGGCAAGCTTAGAAGCTTCTTTTTTGACCATCTATTTTGATGGTTTCTAGACCCACTCACTCTCTACCTTGTCTTTCCTTTCTTCTTCAAGTCGAAACACAATGCTCATGGTTTGGAAATTGCTTTAGTTTTTTACTGGCTAGGTTTTCTGTTTCTGACATCATACTCTTCAGGCTTCCTCTAGCTGCAGACTTGCCTAATTCATCAGAGTGAGCTCTCTTTAACATTTTTTATTTAGCATAGTTGCCTGTAAAAATTGAGATTTTGGACACCTATAAGTACACTGAGTAAAAAGAGAAAGAAATTAACATTTTTTTTTAAAAAAAGCAGCCCAACAGCTCCCCCGGTTAGGCGTGACCACCAGCTTTCTCCCCTGCTCACTTATTAATGGCCTCTTTCTCAGCACTTCTTTTTCCCCTGCCATTTTGGTGAAAGCTCTTTTTTCTACTCCAATCTAACACTTACTCCTTCAACTTTTCTGTCGGAGTCATTTTTCCCTAGAATCATTACGCTAACCAGATACAGCATAGCAGTCATTACTTTTTCTCTTCACATAGATATGCCTTTTCTTTCCTATCACAGACTTGATAGACGCCTACCTTTCAGGAGAAGAAGTCCCCAAAGCATCCAGACAGTTCTTTCTTCTCTGTAACCAAGAATCTCCCCGGGATGGTAAGATGACCCTTATACTTTCCTTCAAGATCTTACCACATCATTGTAGTGAGACCTAAAATATTCTTCTTCAAGGCTAGCCCTGTGGTCTCATAGTTCATAGAAGCAGATCCCACATAGCTGAGTGCTGGGTTCAAATCCCAGCCCTGGCAACTTGGGAAACACACCAGATGTATGTGTGCATGTGTGTGTCTCAAATTCCAGTGGGATGGAAAAATGGAGGTAAGGGGATTACGGCATAACCACACCCCATGAGAGGTGCTCTCTCACTTTCTCTCTCTGTCTCCAGTGAGCACACGTGCCCTCAAAGAAACAAAACCCATTCTTCTTCGCGTCAGCTTAAGTGACAGCTGTCTAAGTTGATAATCTTCCATCAGATGGCAGTGGGCATTTAAGGCTCACCCTCATCTTGAAGATCGTTGATTGTGTGAAAAGCAGTTGATCTCACTTGTTACAAAGACAGATTTTAGGATTAGAGGGAGATGAGCCGAGGATCAGATTACACTCTGGCTACTTCTGAGCTGTATGGCCCTTGAAAAAGAAGCAGTCTTCAGTTTCCCCACTAAAACACACACACACGCACACACACGCGCACACACACGCGCACACATGCACACACACGCACACACCAACATAGCAATGATCCTTGTTCCATAAGTACTCACATTGCACTTTGTGACAGACTTCAATTATTGTCGCCAAATCTCTCTTTTCCCTTTTGTCCTCAGTAATAGAATCCTGGATTTTTAGCTGACTTTTTTGCCTACCTGGAATAAAAATGATCTTTTCCAGTCTCCCTGGCAGCGAAGTGCAGCCGCAGGATTCAGTTCTAGCCAAAGAAACCCAAGTGGAAAGGATATGTGCAACTGACCAGAAGGGCCTTTCAACTGAACACTTGCACTTTTCTATCTTTTTTGCTCTTTATTTTGGGTGGAATTGCAACGCAATGGTGGGAGCTCCTACAGACATCTTGGACAATGAAGATGAAATCCACACATGAAAATTTAACCAAATAGAAAGAACTCAAGCCCCTAATACCATTCAGTTCCATAACTACCCTAGACTGCCTCCAGATGCTGCCAGGGGAGCCAGAAATACATGTCATCTTATTTAGGTATTGCATCTCTTTTCTGTTGCTTATAGCCAAGTCTAGTTCTCCTTAAGATCCACACATAATAAGTATGAAATACATGACAGTTGTCACTTAAACTATCACCCACGCATCTGGGGGAAACTCTCCTCATCCCGTCTGTCACCCCTCCTACAATATAACAGAACTTGTGGATGTACCTTCTAGAAATCGCACAATTAAAGAATTATGAATGTGTTAACTACCAAGTATCAAGTGTTAACTCTATCCCAGGCAAAATAACAAGTGCTTTCGATGGAATATCTCGTTTAAACTTTACAACAGCTCTACGAGAGAGGTACTATTTTTTAACCCTCCTTTTATAGATAAAATAGTAATTTGCTAGGACTGCCATGACAACATATCACAGACTGGGGGCTTACACAACAGAAATTAGTTTTCTCACTATTCTGGAGGCTGGAAGTCCAAGATCAAGGTGTTGACAAGTTTTCTTCGGAGGCTTCTCCCTTCAGCTCTTGCTGCCTCTTGGTGTGGCCCTCCTCTGCGCCCTGCCCAGCTCTGGCATCTCTTGTGTCTAACTAATCTCTTCTTCCTATGAAGACAACAGTCAGCTTGGATCAGGCTCGCCCTTAAGGGCTCACTATAACTTAACTCACTTCTTTAGAGGCTAAAAATGCAGTCACATTCCGAGGACCTGGGCATTAGGACCTCAACATAGAAATTCTGAGGGAACACAGAGCAGCCTATAATAAAGAGGAAACCAAGTCAAAGAGAAATTAAAGAATTAAAACACATTGCCAAGATCACAGTCAGGAGGTGGTAGAGAGGAGTTTCTGAGCCCGTGCAATCAAACCGTGCAGGACATTGCTCCTTGCTCCATGTGCTAGTCTGTAATATATTTAGCTTGAAGTTGCACCCTGGATCCAGAGCTCTGTACAGTTAATAGTCTAAGGTACTTTAAGTCTATAAGCACTGATTTGAGCTTTCGGGGGTATCTTTCCATAATTATCCTTCTTGTCTCAACCCCTGATTTTCACCTGATCATTGTATTGGAGGTCTTTGCTCCATGTGAGCACACAGATCCTGGTGGATTTGTTTCTTCAGCTCCAGGACAGATGTACCCACTCGAATACTCCACCTTCCTGTTTTACTGGCACCCTTACCACAATGATACCGGAGATGAATGGCTGACTACTTCTGCAGATGCCAAACAAAGGTTATGGGATTCTTCCACATTGTTCAACCCGCACCTCCACGTGGGGTGACCCTGGACACCTGCACTATTGCCATGCTCCAAGTCTCAAATCTCCTTTACTTTTTTTTTCTATATATTTTTTTTAAGAGAGAGACTTTTTTGCTGTAGGGCATGTGCATTCGCTGGAGAGACAAGAGAGAGATAGAGAGACAGAGAGAAATCACCTTCCAGGGGGAATGACCACTCCACAATCCTTTCTCCTCCATTCTCCTCTCAGGATTTTGGACATGCAAGCACATGTACCTGCCGTGAGTTTTAAGTTGCCGGGTTCGGGACTCAAACTGCAGTCAACTATGTGAGAGTCCAGCGACATCGCCATCATGCCATGTGCTGATCCCTAGAATCTCTTTTTCAACACCAGAGTCAGTGGTGGGCAGCTGAGTGCCCCCGTGTTCCCTGCCTACGGGCTCTGGTGCTGCCCTTTATTATTGCTCCCTTTCCTCCATTCTTGTACCCTTCTGGGCTCTGGGACGCTGTCCTGCCCTGCCTAAGTCCACCGTGGGTATCAGTGTTTAGCACTTTCTTACATACGGGTCTCCCTGGAAGCCTCGTTGCATCATTGCCACAGTGTCTCCTCTGCCCCTTCCTGCTGCTCCAAAGAAACAGAAATAGCTCCTTCCTTGGGGATTTGAACGCTGGAGAGAACACTGTTTCCAGCTCAACCATACACAAAAGGGTCAATAAAAATAGTAGATACTGGGACCAGGAGATAGCACAAGGGTTACATCACCAGACTTCCATGTAGTCTACCATGGTTTGAGTCCCAGAACTGACAACTTAAAACTCACACCAGGTGGGTGTGCGTATGTGCCCAAAATCCTGAGAGGAGAATGGAGGAGAAGGGATTGTGGCATGGCCATCCCTCTGGGGGGGTGATTTCTTGCTTTCCGTCTCTGTCTTTCTCTGTCTCTCAGGCAACCACATACACACTATAGCAAAAATCTCTCTCTCTAAAGAGAATAGCAGATAGTAAGTGTGTGTGTGTGTGTGTGTGTGTGTGTGTGTATAAACTAATTTTCACAACAATCCTAAGTTTTCTTCTGTCTTCTACAGATGAGGAAACTGTGTCATAGACAGGGTCAGGAATGAACTCAAGGTCAAACAGTAATACATGGACAATCGAGAGCTTAAGCCTCTGCAGTCTGTCTTTCGAATTCATGCTCAACACTAACACAGGTGGTCTCCCTATTTTACAAGTCAAACTCTCTTTCTCTCAGGAGCATGCAGATATAGACCCCCCACACACACATGTATAAACGCTGCCAAGCATAGCCATGAATGAGTCCAACAAGAGTCCACGCACCTCATTTGCCAGAAGAGCTATGCGAGGTTGAATTGCCCAGGCACCATTATTTTACATCCCACAATTTGCAAAGAAGGGGATGCTCCCAAGGTCCCAGAGCCATTCCAGGTGCTTTCACTTGTGTTAGCTCATTGATCCTTGAAACAACACCCAGAAGGTGGGACTATTATGTCCATTTTCCAAGTAAGAAAACTGAGGCTCAGAGGGGTTAAGCAACTTGCACTAGATCATGCAACAAATGAGAGGGAGGGCCAGGATTCGGACACGACACTGTCTATACAATGAAGTGTGCCCAGGTGATGGGCACTCTACCGCAGCGTCTTACTCCTCTGCATGCCATAGGAATTTTGAACAGGTGGAAAACAGGAAGGTTCAGAGTTGACTTAAAGAGAATATGGGGTTCACGTTACGTTTAAAATCCACTTTTTTGTATTAATAAAATTCCCCCATATACACAATTCCAGAATAAATTTGAGTTTAACTCTCAAGTCCCCTTGACCACTTCACCTCTTCCCTAAACACAACCAATGAACATGCTCACCCGGAAACATCTCCACAAGGTATTGTACTTGAAGTCGATACCTTAAAACCTAAACTTACTAAAAACCTGTCTTTGCAGAAAATGTGATGGTTGTTATAGGGATTCGTGGCCAAAATATTCCATTTTGTGTTGGTTTGATTTTTGTCCAGGGATGACATTTTTAAGGAAGGCAGATGTTCATCTATTTGCTGGTCTGCTCCCTGGCCTGCAGAATGCAACGGTGACTTAAACCCAAATCGTTTTCTTTCTTCTCAAGTACCTTTTTTTAACCATAAATGCAATTATAATACAAATGACCTGCTGTTCAAGAAGGAACATTGCATGTCAGACTTGGGCAGCTGGGTTCCTGGTGTTGCACCGCAGCCAGCAGTTAAAGGCACTGAGTCGTCGATGGAGCCACAGAGGCAGGACATAAAGAACTCTGGAGGGCCTCTACTTAAGAAAGCCCCAGGGGGCCAGCAGATGGCGTAATGGCTACATCACGTGACTCTCATGAAATTGACTGTGGTTTGAGTCCTGGACCCGGTGGCTTAAACTCACGCCAGGCATGTGTGCGTATGTGCCCAAGATCCCAAGAGGAGAATGGAGATTGTGGGGTGGCCATCACCCCTGGAGGATGATTTCTCGCTTTCTGTCTCTCTCTGTCTTTCTGGCAAGCGCACATGCCCTATAGCAAAGACTTCTGAAAAAAAAAAAAAAGAAAGAAAAAGAAAGAAAGAGAAAGAAAGGAAGAAAGAAAGCAAGCAAGCAAGCCCCAGAATGGGGCTGGCAGGTGGCATGAGGGTGAAGGGCACAGGACCATGGTTCAAGTCCTGGACTTGGCTTCCTTTCTCACTTTCCTCTCTGTGGTCAAACTGGAAAATAATAATAATAATAAATAAAGTTAAAATAAAATCGTTCTTGAAAAAGAAAGCTCCAGGATACAAGAATTCTAAAAAGCAGGTTAGGGAGGACTGTCTTCTCTGCTCTGCAGTGTTGCGGAAGATACACGGAACTTGCATTTAGGAACTGTGGACTCTAACTCGGATTCTGTTTCGTATCAGCTGAGAGACCATGGACAAACTACCGAGCCACTCTGAACCTCAGTCTTATTGTCTGGGCAGATTTAATACTCACATTTGGGCTGTTGTGAGGTAACAAATTTCCAAGTACCTAGGACAGTGTCTGGCACAATGTTTCAATCTTTTCATCTGAAACATGAAGCCTTTCAGAGTCAATTCTGGGTTTGCATTTTAAATAATTTCCACCTAAAAGGGCAAAATCTTAATTTACACGCATTTCTCTGGGAACATATCTGTTCATTAGAATCCAAAGAGAAATCCTGAAAGTCTGTAGCAGATGCCAGGAACACCTGAAGCCCTATCCCCAATTTCCGGGAGGTGGCCTGCTTAACGGCTTGGTGTCAGATGGCCACGTTTGCTACTCTCTGCTAAAGATGTTGGGGGCTGTGAGGTTTGCTAAGATGTCAGCAGACCGCCTCCTTGAAAACAGGGGTTGCCCATGACGATTCTCAGTTCGGTTCCACAGGCCAGGCAATGCCCAGGTACTGAAGATACACACATGAAGGAGGCATGATGCCCGCCCTCGGGGGACTCAGAGGCTGCAAGGGAGACGGATGAACAACGAATTTGGGTAAATTGGTCAGCTCCTGGGTCATCGTGTGAATGTGAGGAGTCAGGAACAGCTTTCCGAAAGAGACTGCGCGTGAACTAAATCTGGAGGTGCCCGTCCGTGCACGCGTGCATCCATCCGTGTGTCCACCCATTCGTTCCTTTATTCAGCGAACGGATGCTGAGTGTTTACGGCGTGTCAAACGTCGTTGGCAGCATTCGGGGTAGAGCGGTGAGTAGAGAAAGTCCCAGCTCTCGTGGCAATTACATCCTACTTAAGGGAGACAGTAAGCAGATCAATGTATAAATAGCTCCAGACAGCACGGCAAATGCTAAGAAGAGAATGAGGAGTGACGGGGGCAGGGGGGTGGAAGGCTGGAGGAGGTTATTTTAGGTAAGTCTCTCTGAGCTGACGTGGAGTCGAGGCCGGAATGATGGGATGGAGACAGCCACGCACATACTTAGTCAGAGGAAAGGGTAAAGGCCCAAAGGTAAGAACTTCTTGGCCTAAGCATCAACAAAACAAAGTTTATGAGCTGTGTTTACAGAGCGGCTGGGGAGCAATGAGAGATGGGGAGGATGGTTTGAGAGGAGGGTAGAAAGGTCTCTCTGCCCGTGAGCCTCAGCAGACAGCATCCTCGGGGCCATGGAACGGCTGCAAGGTTTAAAACAGGAGAGGGGCATGGGTTGCTTCCCAACTTTGCAAGGTGTCTGCAGTGGAAGGTCGGCAGCAGTCCAGAGGAAGCCATTCCAGAAAGAGGCAGAGTGTTCCCTTCTGTGGGGACTTCCTCCGAGTGATGGCTCCTTCTGTCTGTCTCTTGTCTCCTCCCCATCACAGCCGTGTGGCTGAAATGACCGTAAGGGCAGGATCTGTGGACACAGTCAGGGACCTAACAGGTGCTACTCCTTGGGGCATTCTGCAGATAACCCCTTCTTCTACAAACCCTGGCCCACGGGGTCAGCAGATGTGGTGGTTACCTCGCTGAACTCGCCCATGGCCAACCGCTGTTTGAGTCCTGGACTCGGTGGCTTGAAACTCATGTTGGACATGTATGTGCATGCCCAGGATCCCAGGAGGAGAATGGAGAAGAAGGGATTGTGGTGTGGCCATAACCCCTGGGGGGTGACTTGGTGGCTTGAAACTCATGTTGGACATGTATGTGCATGCCCAGGATCCCAGGAGGAGAATGGAGAAGAAGGGATTGTGGTGTGGCCATAACCCCTGGGGGGTGACTTGGTGACTTGAAACTCATGTTGGACATGTATGTGCATGCCCAGGATCCCAGGAAGAGAATGGAGAAGAAGGGATTGTGGTGTGGCCATAACCCCTGGGGGGTGATCTCCAACTTTCCCGCTCACTGTTTCTGTCTCTCTCTCTCTCTGGTGAGCACATGTGGCCTATGGAAAAAAAAAAAAAAGAAAAAGAAAAAAGAAAAACCTCTTAAAAAGCACTGGCCTACTCGCTAGTCACCCCATGTGACAGTAATGAGGCTTCCTATTGGTTCAGCACTCTCACATATTTGGCAGGATATTTACCATCATCCCCCTCTCCCCCTGCAATACACACACAGAGAGGTAGAAACACCAGACAGTCTTTTAATCCCTGTGTGGCAGGAAGGGAAGGCGATGCACAGAGGAGCGAGCCAGCGAGCTCAAGGTCACACAACTAGTTGGTGGCAGAGACAGGGCTGGAACCCCTGCTTCCTGGTTCACAGCCCGTATTTATTCCATAGGAGTTCTCAAATGGAGCGCTATTGATACTTGCTGTGGATAAACATAGCCGTGAGCAGTTCCTCACTGTGTTAGACTGTCCCAGACATTGAGAACATTCTGAATCCCTGGCCCCCGCCAGTAGCATCCGAGTGAGAAGCCTGGTGACAAAAAAAAAAAAAAAGTCCCCACATTTTCATATACCTAGGGGGAGGGTTGTTGACACTGCCCCAGGTGCAGGACAGGGGAGTCCAATCCTCTCTTGCTATAGATGAGAACTCTGAGTCACCAGAAGCAGAAGGTGACTCGCATATGAGCAGGTAGTTATGGATTTGCTGTGTGGTACTTTATGTATTTATTTAAATAATTTTAAAAAAATCTAACTTTAAAAAAAATTGCCAGAGGGATCATATCCTTGCCAGAGAAAGAGAGAGAGAGAGAGAGAGGGAGAGAGAGAGAAGAAGTGTGAAAGCACCTCTCCCACGGAGGATAGTCACACAATCTCTCACTCTCTTCTCCATTTCACCTCCTTTCAGGAGTCTGGGCGTGCATGCACACACACCCACTGTTTCCCATACTGCTAGCACCCAGATTGGAACCACTCGGTTGGTCGTGTGAGATCTGTTATCCATACGTCTCCCCAGCAGTATCTGGTAAACACGAGGATGCTGACTCATGCGGGCTGTTCCGTAAAAAAAAAAAAAGAAAAAGAAAAAAGAAAAACCTCTTAAAAAGCACTGGCCTACTCGCTAGTCACCCCATGTGACAGTAATGAGGCTTCCTATTGGTTCAGCACTCTCACATATTTGGCAGGATATTTACCATCATCCCCCTCTCCCCCTGCAATACACACACAGAGAGGTAGAAACACCAGACAGTCTTTTAATCCCTGTGTGGCAGGAAGGGAAGGCGATGCACAGAGGAGCGAGCCAGCGAGCTCAAGGTCACACAACTAGTTGGTGGCAGAGACAGGGCTGGAACCCCTGCTTCCTGGTTCACAGCCCGTATTTATTCCATAGGAGTTCTCAAATGGAGCGCTATTGATACTTGCTGTGGATAAACATAGCCGTGAGCAGTTCCTCACTGTGTTAGACTGTCCCAGACATTGAGAACATTCTGAATCCCTGGCCCCCGCCAGTAGCATCCGAGTGAGAAGCCTGGTGACAAAAAAAAAAAAAAAAGTCCCCACATTTTCATATACCTAGGGGGAGGGTTGTTGACACTGCCCCAGGTGCAGGACAGGGGAGTCCAATCCTCTCTTGCTATAGATGAGAACTCTGAGTCACCAGAAGCAGAAGGTGACTCGCATATGAGCAGGTAGTTATGGATTTGCTGTGTGGTACTTTATGTATTTATTTAAATAATTTTAAAAAAATCTAACTTTAAAAAAAATTGCCAGAGGGATCATATCCTTGCCAGAGAAAGAGAGAGAGAGAGAGAGAGGGAGAGAGAGAGAAGAAGTGTGAAAGCACCTCTCCCACGGAGGATAGTCACACAATCTCTCACTCTCTTCTCCATTTCACCTCCTTTCAGGAGTCTGGGCGTGCATGCACACACACCCACTGTTTCCCATACTGCTAGGACCCAGATTGGAACCACTCGGTTGGTCGTGTGAGATCTGTTATCCATACGTCTCCCCAGCAGTATCTGGTAAACACGAGGATGCTGACTCATGCGGGCTGTTCCGTTTCTTTAGTTAGTTACTTGACACAGGCTCCGGATTCCCTGGGAGACATTTCGAGCTGTGTGGACACTGGGTGCGATGTTGAAAAGGGACACAGCATTTGTCTCTAAGGAGTTTATGTCAAAGAGACGGTGGAGATGTGGCTGAGGATGCAGATGAACAATTACAAAGCAGCAGATGCTCAAGGTCGTGAAAGGCTCACACAAGTGTCAGAAGAACCTAGACAAGGGCACCTAAGCCAGGATGGTGGTGGAGGGAAGGAAGAATGGTCCAACACCCACAGCTGCCCAGCACTGAATCAGAGTGGAACGTAACAAGCTTGCTATTCATTAAGATGTTTAAATAGAGCCTGGATCATTGGATGTCTGGGAAAATGTTCAAAGATTTAGGCATCATGTAGAAGGTCAACTAGCTGACCTGCAATGCCCTTTCCAGTCTTGTAGCCTGGAATTTCTGTTGAATTCATAGACCATAAACAGAATATAATGTCATCTGATTTCTATAACATCATGTGGCAATGGGTAACCTCACGTGACAGCATGCTGTGGCCTAACCATTTGCATCCCCTCAAAGTTGCACACTGAAACCTCCTCCCAGTGTGATGCTGTGATGAGGTAGAGCCTCAGAAGATGATTCGGTCCTAAGGGTGAAGTCCTCATGAACAAGGCGCCCCAGAGAAGAGGCGCCAGAGCACCGCCCACCTCCGTGTACATCCGAGGCTACCACAGAAGGGGCCAAATAAACCAGAGAGCGGGCCCTCGCCAGATATGCAACCTGCCAGCCTGACCCCGAAATCCGCAGTGTCCGGATCTATGAAAAATAAGTTCCTGCTGTTTCTAAGCTCCCCATTTTATCATGTTTTGATAGCATTCTGAACAGGCTAAGACACTGCGTTATAAAAAGAATATAATACTTGGGAGTAATTGTCTCCCCGCACCCCACTCAAAGTACTTTCTACAAAGTAGATTAAAAAAATCCCCCTCTCCCACAACCGAGAAATCGTGTTTATCCCGTTTGTGCATTCATACAGGGAGTTCAGTTAGAACAAGACTTGAGCTCAGAGTGACAAGGCTGGGTGGCCTTTGGGGAGGGCAGGGAAGGCGAGGGAAGGACCCCCTGCTTCCCATTGGTCGCTGAGAATTTGTTTCCTTCTGAGACAGAAGAGCCAGGAGAGCCACGGAGAGCTCCTTAGCTCCAATTTCCGCATCTCTCCAGTGATCCAGGGAGGCCTGCAGTTCAAACGTCAGCTGGGGACAGTTCCCTGACAACTCCGTGACAAGGGACAGGGTGCCCACGAACTGCAGCGCTGCTCTGCCTGCCAGGAGGGGAAGCGTCAGCGCTCAGCAAACGTTCTCTCTGTGCGAGGACAGAAAGTGCCACCTCGAGCTGCTCTAACAGGCTTGAAAGTCATGTCTGTGCCATCGTGTCAAAAGGACACGACTTAGAAGGACTCGGCTATTGGATCGGGAGATGACGAGGACAGCCAGTGGCTTAGAGTTAAACTTCAAAGGCTAAAGCTGTCTGCGGTAGCTCCTCGTGTTGCTTCTGTGTTTTAGATGGGAAAATTTTACACAAACCAGACATAGGCCAGGGACCTATAGGACAATTTACAGAGTAATAGAACGGCCATCGGGTGTGCTTTTCCCCAAGTCTCCCATCTCTGCACGTCATTCATGTTCTACTCACCACCGAGACGCCTCTCCTCATTTCCACCTAATTTCCAACGTCCTTCCCTTGGCTTAACGACGCTTCCACGCGTGCTGAACCTTACTCTTCATCAGCTTGGCTGCGACGGAGGGAAGCAGTGAGATAAATGAGCTCTTCACTCCAAGGCTCTAGATTAATTCCCTTTTCATGTTCGGCATTCAGTTTAGACTTCCAAACATTTCTTTGGAAGGACACGTACACTCACCAGAGAGAGAAAGACAGAGAGAGAGACAGAGAAGGAAAGTGAGAAAGCACCCCACAAAGGAGAAGGCCATGCCGCAGTTCATGCTCCTCCATTCTCCTCTCTGGATTTTGGTCACATATGCACACATACCCACAGTGCTTTTCAAGTCACCGGATCCAGGACTCGAACCACAGAGCAACCCTAACCACCATACCACTACCACCTGCTGGCCCCACGTGGTTGACTCTTTCTTTTTCCACATACACTTTCAGCTTTAATAAATAAAGCACATTCGTGATTTAGACATTAAATCACATTTCCACGTGAGGAAAACTTCTAGGCCCGCTCAGGTAATGGGGAAGCGACTACTGCTGGAGGATCCATGCCCTCCATGCAGCTGAAGCCTGAAAGCAGAGACTTGGCAGGAGAGAGCACCAGGTGCCCCTGTAGACCAGATCCCTAGAGCCCTGGAGTAACAGAGGGCTTGGTGACGTCCAGGCAACCACCAGCTGATCCCCTCACCATCCTCTTACAGAACAGCTCCAGGTTGTGTTCCCTTGGGCTGAACTAGGGGTAGGTTCCCAACCATGTTAAATGGAATGTTCTCCTGTCATTGTCAACTAGGCCAAGGGCACTGGCTGCAGGGAGGCCCACGGGGAAATACAGAACAGTGTTCGAACAGCAGAGAAGGTACGGAGGTGGCCTTGTTTCTTCAGATATCAGAAACTTCCACAGTAGAGCAGTAGATGGATTCACCTCCCCAAGGCTTAGTCCAAACTCTCCCTATTGGCATCTGCACCAAACAAGGCTCACCGGACATCTGGTGTCACCTGGTGTATTATGAGACACAGTGGCGTTCCAGGGTGTTGGAAACCTTACCTTACGATCCCCATTGTAGAGCTCAGCTCCACCAGCCGTATCCTCAGGTGGGCGACTTTTAAGGGAAGAGGAGAATGGATTAAAAACCACACTGAGCATAAAGAGATCTCTTATCTATGCATTTACTACCTAATCCATGCCGTTTTATAAAGTAGAGTTTCTGTTATGGATAGGGAATGGCAATGATGATTCATCAATACTTAGGTCTGTAAAGAGTTGCCCTACATACTGTGTCAGAATAATAAAAGTTTAAAGGATTATAGTGTCATGAAAATAATGTATAATTAGGGGTCATAATTAAAAGATTGTTCATTCAAAATGGCCCCTCTGCGCCACCGTTAAGAACAACTGTCTTTTGACTTCTGCTCCTTCCATTGCTCTGCATTCTGCTGCCCTTAGATAATATTTATCTCCTTTTTGCAAAATCAGGGGTCTTCCTTAGTTCTCTTCCTCTTTAACTCCTCAGCTGCACTTGACGGTTAGCCCCCACCCTGAAGCTCCCTCCAGCCCAGTCTTCCGTGAGAGTCCTCTTTGCAGATCCTCCTCTGAACTCCTAGGAGATGGTTTTGTTCACTGGATCATCTCCTGTCCCCCGTCTTGTCTAAGTGGACTGCTCTTTCTTCTTGTTTCACTTTTAGAAACTCTTTCTTTCATTTGGAGAGGTTTTTGCTATAGGGTGCATGTGCTCACCAGAAAGACAGAGAGAGACAGAGATAGAAAGAGAGAAATCACCCCCCTGGGAGGCTGGCTATGCCACAATCCCTTCTCCTCCATTCTCCTCTCGGGATCTTGGGCATGCACGCACACGCGCCCAGTGTGAGTTTAAGCCACCGGGTCTGGGACTTGAACTGTGGTTGACTACATGGGAGTCCAACGACATAGCCATTATACTAACAGCTGGTCTCAGAAACTCATTCTTCACTGCAGCATCATGTTGAGGCTGATCTCCAGCTTTATAAGCACTTTGCTCTCAGGATTGGAGATTTTCATCTCCCAGAGGTCCTGCCCACCAGGATGTCCAAGCCTCATTTCTAACTCAAGGCTCACAAAACCACACCCATGCCCTGGACAATCTGATCTGCGCTTTTACTGTGTGACGCATTAATCATTTTCCTGGCAATCATCTCTTATGCATCCTTTTCTTGTAGGACCTGTGTTCCCTCTATCTCTACATGAGTTATTTTTTTCTTTAAAGTGTTCCTTTCCATCTTTTCATTTTCTTCTAATTCTTACTTCCGACAGCCTCCCCCAGACTTGCACCTGATGACAGCCTCACGCCGTCCTGCATGTAAGATGTTCAGAACGCCAAGTGCACCCGGCTGCCTACAAAGAATGTACCCTCCCTCCTCTCATATCTAAAGAACACAACATGCCCACGTAAACGCTATTTCCCATTATCCTGTGTCTAGGAGCGGGCGACCTCCTTTGCCGATGAGCTGCCCTACTAGCTGAGACTTCAGGGAAATCGATTGTTTTCCTCATAAAAGGGAAGACACAGCGGGCAAGTACCTTCCTCCACTCCTTCCTTCTTTGTATCCTCCATGAAAGGTAGTTTCAGTGACTGATTAAAACACCATCGTTTCAATCGGCTACGTAAGTTTTAAACCCCACCTTGAATACTGCCTTATATTTACCCAGCCTTTTTCTTTTAAGTCTTTTTTTTTTTCCTATAGGGTGTGTGTCTCTGGAGAGACAGATAGAGAGAAAGAGGGAGCGTAAGAAATCCCCCTCCGGGGCGGTGGGGGGATGGCCATGCTGCAATCCCTTCTCCATTCTCCTCTCAGGATTTTGGGCATGCACACACAGATACCAGGAGTGTATTATCAAGCTGCCAGGCCCAGGACTTGACCCATTCAGTTGGCCATGGGGGATCCAGTCGCCCCAACCACCATGCCACAGGCTGGCCCTATTTAGCCTCTTTAAGCTTCAATTTTCTCTCTGGAAATGGACATGACAATCCTACCAGGTTGTTGAGAAGACTGAAAGTACTAATGCATACATAAAGCATTGAGTGTGATAGATACTGGACTTTGTCATGATCAATAAAGGATATTGTTCCAGCTATTTCCATTCTCGAAACTCCTTAGAGTAATCATGATACTTGTTTTCACTGCCATAGTTTGTCTCCTACATGATCTGTCTCCTTGGAGACCATAAACATCTGGAGGCTATTGACCATCTCTTATTTGGAGACTTCAAATTGCCTTGCTCAGTTCTGGGTATGTAGAGCCCACTGGCTCTTGAGAACATTTAGGAATGTATTGATGGACTATATGATAAATGTACTGGAGATGAAATCCCAAGACACATGAAATGTTTGCTGAAGTCAAGAAACCAAGAAGAGATGGCGAAAGGATTCTCATTTTGTGTTGAAAACTCCTGCAACAGTCTTTGGAGAGACACCTAGCTGCACACAGAGCAGGCCTCAATCGGAGCCCAACTCAGTCTCTCCTCTCCCTCCTATTGCTAATTCAACTCCAAAGCACTGGGGAGTGATGTAGATGTTCCTGGAGAAAAACTTCCTGAATGCCCCCCCCTCTCCTTTTTTAGGGCTTTGTTTGTTTGTTTTGCCATATCTATCTATCTATCTATCTATCTATCTATCTATCTATCTATCTATCTATCTATACTCACCAGCGAAAGAGAGATAGTGAGAGAGAAAGCGAGAAATCATCCCCTCGGGATGGATGGCCATGCCACAATCTCTTCTCCTCCATTGTCCTCTTGGGATTTTGGGCACATGCGCACAGCATGATTTGCAAGCCACCAAGTCCAGACTCAAACTGTGGTTGGCTATGTGGGAGTCCAGCGCCTTAACCACTATGCCACCTACAGTCTCCCCCACAATATTCCTCTTAACAACACAGCCATCCTCTTGTCTCTTCCTGGCTGTTCTCCTGCTTCCCCAAAAGACTCTGGAAACCTCCATGAAGGCCGTCGTTTGGAGCACTTCGACTCTCCCATGGGCTTGCACACCCCCCCACCCCTTCACAAACCAAAGTCATGGTGGTGAATGGTTCTTGGGGAGTCCATGCTATTTGAGGTTCCCTCTTGTGAGAGTAATTTGTAGCTTCATTCCAGCCTTCCCTGGGCCCACCTACTTCCTTGGACCTCCTGCTGCTCCGACTTCTCCCTTTGCGCTAAACTAACTGGCAGCCTCTATCCTTTTTATCGCCAGAAGGCCTGGGGTTGCCAGCTGGTGGGGGTTCCCCAGGTCTTCAACCCACAGCGGATAGACTCAGCTTGTGATTCTGATGTCTCTTCCATCAAAACAAAAGAGGCCAGAGAAAACTTCCCATCCAGAGCTGCCCACGTGGCCTTGCCTTGATCCGGGAAGTTTGACATTTGGACTAGGATCCTGTATGAATAGGCACCCTCAGTTCTGAGTAGAGAGAAAAGTTTGGATCAGGGTATCCTAACACCTTTGTTACTCAAGGGCAGTGGGGACCACAAATATGGAGATTAAAATGTCCATCTTGTCACCAGGACCTTGGGACTTAGGGGCTTAGGCATGTCCTTATCTTCTTTTATCACAACATACATGAACAGAAGACGTTTACTCTGCCACATGCATCCGTAGGATTTGAAAATGGAGCATATTAAAAATAAGGATGATGGGGAGAATTGCGATGGAGCATATTAAAAATAAGGATGATGGGGAAAATTTAAATAGTCCTTTTCTCTGTCATTAGTTTTGATTTTGAAAGAGCTCTGGACGGAGGTCAGGCTTTTCCACTGCTCGCTCAGGAGAACCAGGCTGCAGGCGAGGACCCGGAGTGGCGGAGCACGGAGGGCCCTGAAGTCCACCAACATCCATTATGACTGAGAAACAATTCTGCCAGGAAATAAAGCTTCTAAAGTAGTATTTCTAAGGTTTGTTCCAATCTTTTCATAAAAAAAAAAAAAAAATCCATCTTGGGCAATTCATAGGACATTTGGCTTCTTGGTCTGATGGGTCTGTTCCCCTCCCCGCCTCCCTCTCTAACTGGTATCGGCCGCCATGTGCTGTGGTCCTAACCTGTTTCGTGGGTGTGTGCGTGTCTATGCACAGACGCGATCTTGAACTTATGATTCTGAGATGGTGTCCTTCCAGTTATGGAGACTTCTTGCTGCCTCACCTCCCTCCCCTCTTCTCCTCCTACCAAACTGCTATTTTGTGCCTCTGTTGCAACTGGGTCATGTTTTTGACTCTACCAAGAGGAAGCAAGGGGCCTTCAGTGGGAGAGCAAGAGGTTTCCAGTGCTCACCAGATACAGATGCTCAGGAAACGGGGGACTCGTGTGGCTTGCTTATAGGGAACTTCTCAACTAAAACACCGTGTCCTGTGTGAGGGGCCCACTTCAGTCCTCAGTGTCTCCTAGACTGCCTGACTCCAGGCGTCCTTGGGAATCATTCAACTTCTTATCTAAGGTACGGGTCAGCTTCCTTGCACCGCCAACTGCTCGATTGCACAACAAATCAGTTATATAAGAGGATCTTAAGAAAGATTGGAATCATGAGCACTGTGTAACTGCCTCTCTCCTAGCCTCAGCCCCAGACCCAAGGAAAGGGGCCCAGTTGGGGTAATCGGTCCATTTGTGAACAGAAGCTGCTGAGCAGACCATTGGCTTTGCCGAATGGTGTTCGAGGGCTACACATTGTCCTCAATGTCTCCCCTGCCCCCCCGCCCCCAGCTCGTCACCCCAAACGCAGGCCCTAATTATCCTGGATGAAAATAGAAGTCTCCTCATCATTTATTTATTTTTAGCACTTGCTCAAACTAATTGGTAGCCCTGCAACCCATACATAATACAGTGATCTGGAAGAAACTGACAGCGATTTAATGACGGAGGATGCTGTGTGAGGACAGAGAGCGTGTGGCTTGCTGCAGCAGGGTCTCGTTTGACTGGCGGCTGTGCTTTCTCACACTCTCGGTCTTCAAGGGTATTACCCAAAATCGTACAGCCGACGCTCAGCAAGCCCAGTCCACCCTCTCCCTGTGTCTTCATCTGGCCTTCGGCAGTCAGTTGGCTGGATCTAAGTTCTTGAGAGAAGAGTCCTAGTATTTAAGAGTTCCGTGCTCTTGAATCCTTAGCCTGCTTTGACCTTCTGGCTGGAAAAATCATGAAGACTCTGGAAAGAGCAGGGGTTCTGGAGCCAGACAAATCTGAGGAAAATCTCAACTTGCAGATTCATCATTAATGTAGCTTTGAATCAGTTGCTTCATCTTTCAGAACCTCAGTTTCCTCATCTCTCAAAATGGGGAGAATAAGACCTACCCTCCAATGAGTTTTGAGGAACCGTTTGTAATATGGAAACACCAATTTTTGTTTGTTTTTTATATAGGGTGCATGTACTTGCTAGAGACAAAAAGAGAGGGGAAGTGATTACTCCCTAGAAGGGCTGGCCACACTTTAATCCCTTCTCCTCCATTCTCCTCCCAGGATCTTGGGCAAGTACGCATACGTGCACAAGATGGCGGTTTCAAGCCGCCAGTTCTGGCACTTAATTTATGGAGCTGGCCATGTGGGATCCAGTGCCTCAACCTCCATGCACCTGCTGGCCCAGAGATACCAATTCATACTACTTAATACAAACTTAGATAGCCAATAAAAGCTTGCTTCTTTCTTAGAATTTATAGCATCTAAACGATCCCTTACACAGACAGATATATTTCTTAGAGAGTTTGCTCTAGAGAGCTATGTGCAAAATACACCAACATTTGCACTCCCATTTTAATTTTTATTAGTGAATTATAATATAATATGGACAAGACATCAACATATCATTCAACATACCACAGGGAAGGCTCAAATTCAATTATTAATTCTACCTGAAAATGTATTCAAATGTTATGAAAATAAGGCTTGCTTTGGAAATCTAACCTAAATGAGCAAATTTGGATACGTCATTTAATCTCTCCAAGTTTGGAAATCTAACCTAAATGAGCAAATTTGGAAAAATCATTTAATCTCTCCAAGCCTTAATTTTCTCATTTCATCTCATACGGATTTTGTGATTGTTAAGAAGATTAACAAATAGAAAGCATCTACTTAAGTGGTTGAAATAGAGTTTGTGGACCCCCAAATATTACTTTCTTCTGTTCATTTATTAATCTTGTATTACATTTTCTACCATTCTACCATTTCTCGAATGGTGTACATACCCAGTTATGTAAAAAATATTTATTGAGCACATATTGAGTGTTCTAGTTGTTGAAGATTTAATATTCTGGTTTGGGAGGAAAGACAATAAATTGTCAAACAAAAGTTTACACAGTCTTGTTTTAAAATATGAGATTCTGGGAACCAGCAGTTAGCGTAATGGCTATGTCGCTGGACTCCCACGTAGTCGACCACGGTTCGCATCCCAGACCTGGTGGCTTAAAACTCACGCCGGGCGCGTGTGCGTGCATGCCCAAGATCCCAAGAGGAGAATGGAGGAGAAGGGATTGCGGCATGACCATCCCCCCTGGGGGTGATTTCTTGCTTTCTGTCTTTCTTTCTCTCTCTGTCTGTCTGGCAAGCGCACATGCCCTATAGGAAAAACCTCTCCAAAAAAAAAAAAAATGAGATTCTATTAGGGTTCACATTACAGCGTTGCTTTTTCATTCAATTATATTTCATTTCACAGAGAGCTGTTTATATCAGTACATAGACAACTCCTTCATCCTCTCACATGGCTGCATAGTCTCCCTGTATATGTATATATGTACTAACACAAACCAGTACTTAGCTATTTTTCAAATGGACAAATATCTAAATTCTCTATCTTTTTAATGTGGAGGACAATTTAGAAAGTGGATACTCTTGTTCTTATGTTATTATACTCTCATAAATTGTGCAGAATACATTTTTAAATGTATTTTAAATGTGAATGGTTTGAACCCAACTTCTATGATTTTCATAGGTAATTTTTCTTTTCCAGTTGCATTAATAATAGGCTCTCTGAAAAGTCATGATGTGTTTTTCTGTGTTTTTCTATGCAAAACTGCATCATGACTTTCCTGACCACCCAATACCCTTTGATTATCACTTGC
>NW_006159566.1:1288442-1301724 GCF_000334495.1 Tupaia belangeri chinensis
GCTCTTGATTACCTTAGTTTTCTAGAACCGTTCCGACAAGGTTTGGTCGTGTGCATTTTTCCCACTTCTGCATGCGTTTCCTCCAGTGGGCAACAGAGTACTAGGTGAGTATGGGGTGTAGGTTCAAGCAGACCAGGGCTTGAACTGCTGGGCTACTTCTTACCAGGCACTAACCATGGATCTGTTTCTTCACCTCTCCAGATCTTCAGCTTTGTCTATAAATTGAGGCTAATAATTCCCACCTACCTCTTTAAACATTTGGCATTTCACCAGAAGCATCAACCTCAAATCCCTGAACGTACCCAGAAATGCTCTCAGAGTCCGCTCAGAAGCCTCTCTCCTTAGTCTCCCCCGCTGTAACCCCTCTTACCCTCATATCGTTGTCGCAGGAAATTTACTCTTAATTTTGTAAAGTAGCTTTTAGGGCTGGCTCCATGGCCTGGTGGTAAAGGCAGCCAGATAGCACGTATATGACTACCTAGTTTGAGTCCTGGACCTGGCAGCTTGAGAAACACAGGTGAGTGGGTGTCCATGCATGCCCCAAACCTGAAAGGGGAGAGAGTTGGAGGAGAAGCCACTGGAATGACCATACCCCAAGGGAGGGGGGGGTGCTTCCTCCTCTCCCTCTCTCTCTGCCTCCTTCTGACATGCACACAAGCCCTCTAGAGAAAAAAAGAAAGATTTTATATTTTAGAGCAGTTTTAGGTTTACAGAAGAACTGCGTGGAAGTAGAGTTTTATATATTTCTGTATACCGCTGTATACCGCTCACCCCACATGCACAGTCACTGTCTCCCCCGCTATTAACATTCTGCACTGGAGGTGTGCACTCATGGCAGTAAACGAACCTACACGGACACGTCATTACCACCCGAAGTCCGCAGTCTATGTGAGGGTTCACTCTTGGTGCCGTACAGTCTAGAGGTGACGCCATCATGGTGTCACACAGAGTGTAGTTTCACTGCCCTGTGCTCCACCTACTTATAATCCCTGGAAACCACTGATTTAAAAAATATCTCCTTAGTTTTGCCTTTTCCAGAATGTCATACAGTTGGAATCATATAGCATGTGATCCAAGATCGGCACACTTCACTTGTATTTAAGAGTCTCTCATGCCTTTTTTTTTTTTTTTTGAAAGGTTTTTGCTTTAGGGGGTGTGGGCTCGCCCAAAAGAATAGGGTGTGTGTGCTCGCCAGAAAGACAGAGAGAGACAGAGAGATAGAAATCGAGAAATCACCCCCCAGGGAGGATGTCCACTCCGCAATCCCTTCTCCTCCATTCTCCTCTCGGGATCTTGGGCACGCACGCACATGTGCCCGGTGTGAGTTTAAGCCACTGGGTCCAGGACTCAAACCATGGTCGGCTACATGGGAGTTCAGCGACATAGCCATTATGCTAACTGCTGGTCCCCTCTCATGCCTTTTCACAGCTTAGTAGCTTATCTCTTTTTAGCGGTGAGTAAGATTCCCTTGTATTCACGTACCGTAGCTCATTTACTCATTCATCTCCAAAGAGCACCTTGATTGCTTCCGAATTTTGGCAACTATTTACAAAGAAAGCTGCATTAAAGATCTGTGAGTAGGTGTTGGTAAGTTTTCAACCCATGTAGGTAAATACCCTAAGGTTTCACCACCCCCCCCATGGATAAATACCAAGGAGAGTAATTACTGGATTTTATGGTAAGAGTATGCTGAGTTTGGTGAGAACCTACCAAAGTGTTTTCCAAAGTGATGGCGCCATCTTGTATTGTCCCCAGTACTGACGGAAAGTGCCTGCTGCCCACTTCCGCCCAGCTGGGTGCTGTCAGTTTGGATTCTGGCCAATTTCATTTGTAGCTCCCTGATGGCAGATGATGGTGAACGTTAGTTTTCTAATTTTCTTTCTCTTTTTGTTTTTGCTATAGGTCATATGCACTCCCTGGAGAGATCAGAGGGGGAGGGGAGTGGAAAATCACCCCTAGAGGGGATGGTCATGTCACAATCCTTTTCCTCCATAATCCTCTCAGGATGCTGGGCATGCACTCACACTCACCTGTTTAATTTGTTTTTGCTCTATCATATTTTATTTTTTTTTTGTCTATTATCTTTTTTTTTTTTTTTTTTTTTTTTTTTTTAAACCACACTGATGATGGCTGTGTTTCCAAGTGCAGAGAAGAGATGAGAATGTGGGTGATTTTGCAGGTACTTTAGCCAATGTCTACAATTTTGTCCAAATATATTTATGAAGTTTAATAATGACATGCCTGACTTGAACCATTCAATGAATTTTCTCAATTCTTCATATCAGTTCATGAGTGTATTAGCCAGAGTTTTACCAGAGAAACATAATACTAGGAGACATAGATTTATTACAAAGACTTGGTCTTCTATAATCAATGTGAAGGCTATATACACAGTTCTTGTGACGTGTTTACTTCATGTCTGTTGCTGGAGTGTGAAGTGTATAGGATGGGAACTCAGGAAGGGAAAAATCACTGACAGGCTAAACACCAGAAAGACAAAGAGAGACAGAGAGACAGAAAGTGAGAAATCACCACCCCCACCCCCACCCCCTGGGGTGCCACAGTCTTCTCCTCCATTCTTCTCTCAGGATCACATGGGCACATGCACCTGGCCTGAGTTTAAGCCACCAGGTCTGGGACTTGAACTGTAGTCGACTCCATGGGAGTTCAGTGACATAGCCATTATGCTAACCACTGGTCCCAAGACGCCACACTTCTGAGCCACTTTTCCACGAGGACAGACTGAAACTCATGCCCATTCTTATAACCTCTGATCTTGGGAATGGAGATATCTTGTCCAAACCAAGGTCCTTTGCCAGAGACCTAAACACTTACACCTGACCCAGGAGTCACTGGACCTGAAGGAGAATATGCACAGAAGGAAGGGCAGGTAATTGCGGGTCCAGGTTCTGCTCTCCTCCAAGGTGAATCTTCAGATCACTATCAACATGTGTGAGCTGCCAAATGGCTTTCACTTCTCTCCTGCCTTCCAAGATTGCTTACGTATCACCTGTGTGGCCCACACTAACTGGAAATCTGTGAGAAGGGGAAGTCTGACACAGGTAACTCAGCCTGGCCAATGGCCACTTTACCAACATCATAGCAAGTGTGGGGTTAAGCCTGCCATGGTCGGTATTCATCAATGTTCCATGTCTGGTCAAGATTCAATGTTCAATGTATATACACTCGATCATTGCTCGTGCAGAGGACTGTTCAAATGTTCTGTCCTTACTGACATTTCAGTTAGCTGGATCTATTGTTCCTAAGAAAGGTAGATGAAATTTCAAATCGTTAGAAGGAATTTGAATTGTTTATCTCCTCATAGTTCTGTTGAGTCTTTGCTGTATATATTTGGAAGCTGCAAACTGAACTTTTTTTTTTTTATGATATCATTTCTCTCTGTTTCTGGTAAATTTTTTTCTTTGTGTCCTATTTACTCAATAGAAATAAACCCAAACCACAAAAGAGTTGAGCCATGGAACTTGCTTTTCTTGACATTGCCTATCTTGACCTTGATGATGGTGGCAAGAAAACCCTCTTCTGAGAATGAATGCCAACCTTGTCTTGTATGATATGCACCCCCAAATGCATTCCAACTGTGCGCTATAAACACCCCAAGTGAAGCACTTATTTTCACATGATTCCGGATAGGCGGTTTACCCAGATGACTCGCAAAAGCACAGACAACCCTAGCATCTCAGAATCTCAATAGCGTTTCACAGAGCATGATCCCGCCAACAAAAATGACAGCACATACACCCATAAGGTAAATGTAAATGACAGGCAGCACAAACGCTAGGCAGAAAAAACCAATCCATGAAACTTCTGATATTGGAACAATCATGACGTTGACATTTATACAAGGTTATTTACTAGTACATTTCAAGAACGTAAAGAGGAGTTTGCAAATATGAACAGTTCCAAAAGACCGTAAGAATGAGCAAGCAACTCTGGAAAGAAATCAGAGAAGAGTTCTCGAAATTAAAGTTACAAGGATTGAATTTTAAATATTCATAGTGGTTGGCAGTTACTCAAATGTTAAACATAGACAACTTATGTCCCAACAATGGAACTCCTAGGCACATATCTCAAACAACGTGAAAACAGGCACTCGAAGACGTGCATGCAACTGTTCATAGCAGCATTATTCACAATAGCCCAAAGCTGGGGACAATTTAAATATCAACCAGCAGATGAGTGGATAAATAAAAGGTAACATATTCCTGTACTGGGCTACTACTCAGCCAAAAACAAAAACAAAAACAAAAAAACAAGGAGAATTAAATTCAGATACATAATAGAACATAGATGAATCTTGAAAGCATTAGGCTAAGTAAAAGAAGCCAGGGACTAAGGATCACATATTGTATGATTTTAATTATGTGAAATATGGGGAACTGGTCGATTTGTAGACACAGAAAGCAGACTGGCATTGCCGGAGGCTAGCTTAGGGGAGCAACAGAGAGTGACTGCTTGATGGGTGCAGGGTTTTCTTTCATGTTCATGAAAATGTTTGGATGAAACAAGGTAGAAGTGTTTGAACAGTATTATGAATGTACTCAGAGCACCTGCATTGTACACTTTCGAATGATAAATTTCATCTTCCGTGTATTTAACTTCACCTCAATAAAAATACTCATTGGATAGGTTAGACAGAAGACGTGACACAGCTGAGTCGTGGGTTAGTGAATGGAAATAAATATCATTAAATTATGCAGGATTTCACAGGGAGACAGTAAGTTACGCAAGGTGGGTTAAAATACGTAGAAGGGGCCAGCCTGTGGCATGGGGGTTGAGGTGGCTAAATCCCGTGTGGCTGACTGCTGGGTTTAGGTTTGAGTCTCTGACCTGGCAGCTTCAGAAGCACGCTGGACATGTAGTGTGTGCCCCCAACATCTCCATGGGGGAGGGAAATGAGGGAGAAGGAACTGGGTGTGATCATTCTCTTTGGGAGCTGCTGGGTGTTTTCTCACTTTCTCTCTCTCTCTTAGCCTCTGTGTCTCTTTCTGGTAAGCATACAGGCCTTCTGGTACAACTTAAAAAAAAAATACGAGAGTAGAGTGCAGTGGTCTAAAATTCCAGAAAGAGATGAAATACAAAATGGGGGACCAGCAGATTTCATAATGGTTACATCACTGGACTCCCACGTAGTCGACTACAGTTCAAGTCCCAGACCCAACGGCTTGAAACTCACGCCGGGCACATGCGCGTGTGTGCCCAAGGTTCTGAGAGGAGAATGAAGGAGAAGGGGTTGTGGTGTGGCCATCCCCCTTGGGGGGTGATTTCTCATTTTCTGTCTGTCTGTCTCTGTGTCTCCGGTGAGTGCATGTACCCTATAGCAAAAATCTCTCTTAAAAAAAAAAAAGACAAAATAGGAAGACGAGTATTTAAAGGGAAAATAACAGAACATTTCATAACGTTTTGTTGAAAGATTTCAACCCTCAGAACCAAAAAGCTCAAAAAGCCTCGAGATGGAAAAATAAAAGGAAATTCACACCTAGGCATATTCTAGTAAAACTATAGAATGCCTATGGCAGAGAAGATCCTTTAAAAACCAGAAAAAAAAAAAAAGATTCCCAAAGCCATGACAATGAGACAGATGTCGAACTTCTCAACAGCACCAGTCAAAGACAAACATCAGGAATAAAATATTCAATGTACCTAAAGAAAAAATGCTATTAGTGTAGATTTTCAAAGAAAGCAGAAGTACCTCTCCACAGTGAAGGCCAAACACTTTTTTGGAGGATAAACAAACAAAAAAAAAGTCAAAAGTTTTATTAGCAATACATCTACTTTGAAAAATGATTGAAATGTAGTAGGCTATGTGGGTTGTATTTTTATTTCTAGGTATATGAGGCAGTTTTCAAAAAGTTTGTGGAAAATGCATCTTTTGAATAAAACTATGCATGGATTTCAGCAATTTTTTTTTGCACCAAAATAAACCCATACTTTAACTCCATCTTCCTGAACTTCTTGAAGCCCCCTTGTATACAGCCTCTTCCTTCAGGAGGATGATACCGCCCATCCTGCTGGCATCAGGATTGTCTATGTCACTGTCACTTGTGGTGGCCCTTCCTTCAGGAGGATTTTCTTTCCCCTCTCTGATAGTGTCAGGCTTGGCCAAGCAACTTACAGAGACAATGAACTGGCAGTGGAAATAAAGGCTGTCGATTTCTCAGCCACAGTTGTCAGGGCCACCACGACGTTCTTCCATCTCTCTTTTTGACTGCCACACCCTTAGCAAGATTTCAGAAGGAGAGATTTCCTTCACCTTGGGCCCAAGAATGTAGAGCCCAAGTTGAAACAAACATCCAATATGAGTGAGAAACAGCCACTTGCTTTTGGGTTTGTTCATTACTGCAGCATAACTGAGCCTAAGATAAAAAAGCAATGCCAACGATTATAGTGCTACTGTCACAGCCACCTCCAAACAAGCAGAGCTAGCAAACAAAACCCAAAACCCCAATTTAAGTAATGGTGTTGGCTCTCAGTCTATGACGTGCGTAGTTAGGAAACTTAATGGAGGCTGGGAAGATAGCAGCTCATAACACGCAGTGGTAAAACATCAAGTAGGGCCGTCACCTTTGCTAACTTGCAAGGCAAATAAGGCAGCTAATGAGTTTATAGTTGAAAATGAAGACTGTGGAAAAAATGGAATGACATTTGAAGGCATAATTTCGTCTACAATGAGTAATAAGTGAGAGGTGACTTGAGTGACTCAGTACATCAATCATCACAACAACATGAGTAGACGCAATTCGACATCGAAAAGACACAAATGTTCAGATTGGAGGTTTTCAAATATTCAGTTATATGGGGGGAGGCCTTCAAAAAGTTTATGGAAAACTAAATGTTTGCACCAAAATGAATTCATACTTTTTTTTTTCCATGAACTTTTTGAAGTACTCGCATATGCTATCCACAAGAGACATAACGGACACATAAAGACACTGGGGAAATGGAAAATCTAAGTAAGGAGGGCCAGCAGGTGGTATGATGGTTAAGGTGCTGGACTCCCCCATGGTCAACTGTGGTTCGAATCCTGGACCTGGTGGCTTGCTTGCTTACTTTCCCTTTCTCTTTCTCTGGTCAAATTGAAAAAAAAAAAATTGATAATAATAAATAAAGTTAAACAAATAATTATTTGAATAAATAAAAAAATAAAACATAAGAGAGAAAAATTATAGAACAGGTCCACAAGAAAAAAAAAAAAGAAAAATGGTGTCGATATCTAACTTCACCTTCTTTTAACTTCACCTTCTTTTACCACACATAGACCTAGCTAGGGCATTCTCAGACTACAACAAATTTCAATTAAGAACAAAATAACACAATTTTAATTCAAAAACAGCTTTAGCGATCTTCGTTACAGGCTGACTGGTGTCTTCCCCAAATTTGTATGCCAAAGTTCTAACCCCTAGTACTTACAATGAGACTAGACATAAAACACGATCTTTAACAAGGTAACAAAATTAAAATGAGATCTTCAGGGTGGAACTTAATCCAGTAAAAAGAGATTAGGACACAGGCGTGCACACACACACACAGGAAGAAGACCGTGTGAGGACACAGCGAGAAGAGGCCTCAGGAGACGCCATCCCTGGGTGATACCTTGATCTTGCATTTCTGGCCTCCAGAACTCTGAGGGAATACATTTCGGTCATTCAAACCACTCAGTCCATGCTGCTTTGTTACAGCAGCTCTCCCAAACTAATCCAGCCTAACAACAGTAATTGATCGTGGCAGTAGCAGCAATGTATTGCCCTGGATCTTTCCATGCCGTTGCCTTTGGAGAACTCCAAAGATCAAAAATGCAGCCATGTGCTGTGGGAAGACATCTTCTAGCCACTCTGGCCTTACACAGACACTTCGAGTGATGGCTTTGGCACCGAGGTGAGCAGCATTGTGCCCTGGGGCAGCTCTCACCATTGTCCTCCTCCGCCGGCAGCCACGGAGCCAAAACTGCAACGCGGTCCGAGGAGATGCCATCTGGAAAGATGGTTCCAAGGAAAACAAGAAGCTCTGGCTCCTGGATTCGCCAATCTGATCCAGTTTAATTGCTCACATTTATAAGAAAAGTCCTTTTTCTTTCATATCATATTAGGCTGGAGCCAAATGGGCTTCTACGTGGCGGTGGGGCTGGGTAATAGCAATATTGTAATAATCATTTTAGAGAAATGTCTCTCCCACCAGCTCTTGCTAAGCATATTTAGATGCCGGAGACAGAATTAGGGGGTGAGAACATTTGTCCCTTCAAGACTTCAATTTCAGGAACTTCAATTGCTCACTGGCTTTATCGTTTGTTATTCATATGGGTTAATCAAATTACTAAAGTGTTTTGATTTCTTTCTATAAATGCATTCACTTAGGGGATACTTCATATCATCCCCAAGCTAATTATTTAATAAGAAAAATCTTTCTTTCTTCTTCTTCTTCTTTTTTTTTTTCATTCTCATTCTCTTCTTTCAACACTGGGGTCATGTTTCTCATCTGAAACTTCAATGTGTGCTAACTTTATATTTCTATAAAATTCATACATTGAGGCCATTTCGTTTTGGTCCAGTGTTTTTCGCCCTGGGAAAGGGAAGTTGTATTTATACACGTCTAATAAATGCAAGACTTTGTTCTGCTGATCTTTTCTTTCTTCTCACCCCCTCGGGGGAGCGTTTAGAAATCTGTGCAATCCTTGTTTAAAAAAAAAAAAAAAAAGGAATGAAAGGCGATATGATACAGTTGGTCTCTGTTGATTCCTTAAGGGGTCTGGTGACTGTGAAAGTCCTGATCAAAGGCAATGGACAAGAAAGCCAAGACTGTGGGGCAGGAGCTAGAGGGCAGCAAGATTTAGGGAAAATGGTGAGCTTGCTTGCAATTTTGGAGCTCTTCTTCTACCTTCTCCCTTCTCTTCCTTTCTTTCTCCCTGCTTGTGTGTCTTTCCATCTCTCTCTCTTTTTTTTTTTTTTTTTTTTTGGCATTTCATTTTCTCCCTCCTTAATTTCCTTCCTGCAAAGAACAAAACCTACTCAGTTGAAACTTAGTCGGAAAATGGCCAGGTACCAGCAGTTAAACATGCTTCAATCCAATATATCAAACACAACTCAAGAGTTAAAGTCTTTATTTAGTTAGGTATTTATTTTGGGGAGAGGTTTTTGCTATAGGGCATGTGTGCTCCCAGAAAGACAGAGAGAGACAGAGACAGAAAGTGAGAAATCACCCCCCAGGGGGGATGGCCACACCGCAATCCCTTCTCCTCCATCCCCCTCTCGGGATCTTGGGCACACTCGCACACGTGCCCGGCATGAGTTTAAGGCACCGGGTCTGGGATTCAAATCACAGTCAACTACATGGGCAGTGACATAGCCATTATGCCAACTGCTGGTCCCAGTCTTTATTTTTATATACTAAGAAAAGAGAACAATAACACTATGTGTGTGTGTGTGTGTGTGTGTGTGTGTGTTTATTTTCTTTTCAAATAGAAGATTTTCTGCCTTATTTAAGAAGGCAACATGGCTCAGGACTGAGCCAGGCTGTGAATTTAGCAAGCCTGAGATGGAATTCCAGTTCTACAGACTGCTCTCTGCGAGGTCTTAATTTAAGTAGCATTCTCTCTGTACCTCACTGTCTTATCTATAAAATGGGACCAGGTACCTATGTCACAGGATGTTGTGAGGATTGAAATCAGGGTAAATATAGAGGCATGTCACCTTACAGTAATGCATTATGATGAAATGACACACACGTATCTACCTTTTATGGTATAAGTATAGCTGCTTTGATGATTAGTAAAATGTAGGTTAATTCAAAAGCATTACTGAACACTTGTAGTTTGGGGCCAATATATACAAGATGATTAAGAAAGAATTGAACACACTGAAAAATAAACTATCACCCACTGACTAGTGAGCGTGACGTGGTCACCAACGCACTACCTTTCACATTGCTCGGGTCTCGAAGAAGCCGTGACTCATTGCCCATCACATTCTGTCCAGGCCCAAGAAAGCTCTAAGAAGGCCAGCAGGCTCTGTGTTTCCAGACCACAGTCTAGCCATCTCTATACATGGGGGAAGATGGAACCTTCTGGCACCTTCTGCAGGCCTCCAGGGAGGGCTGTAAGGTAAAATGATAAAACTTGAATGCCATTTTTTTTTCTAGGTTTGCTTCAGTGAGAAGAAAAGTGAGAAACCACCCCCAGGGGAGATGGCCACCATCTTCTTTGTTCTTTTCCTGGTGTTTTGAGCACACACACACACATAAGCACACACACACACACACATACACATATGTGTCTAGCATCATTTTCTTTCTTTTCTTTTCTTTTTCTTTTTTTTTTTTGGAGAGGTTTTTGCTATAGGGCGCATGCATTCGCCAGAAAGACAGAGAGAGACAGAGAGACAGAAAGCAAGAAATCGCCTCCCAGGGAGCATGGCCACGCCGCAGACCCTTCTCCTCTTCTCCTCCATTCTCCTCTCAGGATCTTGGGCACATACACACACGTACCCAGCGTGAGTTTAAGCTGCCGGGTCCAGGACTCCCACCGCGGTCAACTACGTGTGAGTCCAGCGACATAGCCATTACGCTAACTGCTGGTCTCTGCTCTTTTCTTTTTTTTTTTTGGAGAGGTTTTTGCTATAGGGCGCATGCATTCGCCAGAAAGACAGAGAGAGACAGAGAGACAGAAAGCGAGAAATCACCCCCCAGGAGGGATGTCCATGCCACAATCCCTTTTCCTCTATCCTCTTCTTGGGACCTTGGGCATGTATGCACAAGCACCCTGTATGAGTTTCAAGCTGTTGGGTCCAGGATTTGAACTGTAGTCAGTCATATGGGAGTCTAATGCCTTAACCACCATGCCACCTGCTGGCCCCAAGTTGCCTTTTTCTGACTCATGTGAAAAAATGAGGTTGACTTTGCAGGTTATCTCCAATTCAGTGATAAGGTGCTGTTCTTGTAACTGCAGAAGTTTATTTCCATACGACCAAATACCCATGTGTAGCTGTTGAGTATACAAGGGATTCCCCGACAGTTACTCTGTGCCGTATCACACACATGGGGCTTTGGTTCTCTGGATGAATGTGTAGAGCATAGTCTCAATCAGGATATTATGAAAGAAGTCTTAGGAAACCAAATTTTCCAGTAGGATGAGGCTCCCCCTCACTTGCATGGTGTAGTCCAGAGCTTTGGGTAGAACTTTCTATCTAAATACGGCTTAACTCTGGAATCGTGCCCTGTCCCTCGATCCTCAGGTTATCACACCATTGCCATCTTGTGGGGATGCCTCGTGACTCTCACAGTTCCGAAAAAAGGAAGGAATGCGTCCTGGCTGTCACTTCAAACACTGACGGGAGGTGCTGCAGTCTGGGATGAATTGACAGGAGGTGTATAACGTTGGCCTGATTCTAGAAATCATTGTGATCGTCCTTTTAAGCCTTTGATTTGACTACATGTTGCTGTAGATCACCAAGTACAACCTGTAAAGTGTGCTTCGTTCTTGTGGGCTCACCTTTCGTTTTCTCCATTGATAGATGCTGACTCGGCTGGAGGGGTCTGAACCATCTGCGGGTTTGCAAAGGAAATCGCTTTTGCGGTTGGGAACCTCTGGGCTGGGCTGGCTCACTGAGGCTGCCTGGGTCTGAACTGAGCTGACATCTGGGCCTAGTGTCTGTCCTTGGGGAATGTTAGGAAACACGCTGTGCTCCTGCTGGAGCAGAGTTCTCCAGAGCAGTGGGCAAGAGTCTGCTGTCCCTGTCTGGCGTCTCAGGACACGGTGGTCTCTACGGGACTTCTCAGAGCAGGTCTTACCTCTAGTCTCATCGCACCCTTTCCCCTAGTTACATCAGAGACAGGTTCTTTGAAAGAAGAAAATGGTCAATTTTTAAAATGAAGACCCCATCAGACAAGACAATACCTGCCTCATTCCAACTCACAAGCTAACAACTGAGAACAATGGCCACGCCAAGGTCCTCCAGGCCATTCTCCTATGGGCAGGTTGGCCCAGCCCTGAGCAGACTCCAGACCACACAGTGTGCTTCCCGAGCTTTGCACTCAAGGTCCTCATTCCCCTTCAGCCCAATACACCCCTGGCATCTCCCTGCCTGTGTTCCCACCCCAGCCCCGGCCTCTTCAGGCCTCCTCCGGATACCATCATCCGGATGCCTTTTCAGGGACCCAGCTGCAGGGAGGAGGCAAACACACATGGTCTTCCACCGCCCGCTCCAGGACCAGAGAGATTTGGCCGTGAGTGCTCTCTTATCTGTGGTTATTTCTCGCTTTTAATTTTGCAGCCAGCACCACACTCCCTTCTAAGAGGATCCTGCGTCGCAAGCTGACAGCTCTTGGAGAGGGGGAGAAATGTCAAAACTCAGCACATCGCCTGAGCTGGTTGCTGGAAGCAGTACAAGTTGTCTAATGAAAAGGTCGACAAAAGCTTGGTTTCTTGGAGCCAACCTGTAACCCAAGCAAGACTGCTCGGCCTGACCTGCCACCTGGTCGGCCGCCTCTCCTGGGTCCTCCCTTTGCTTTCTTCCTCTTTCCTCTCTCTCCTCAGTGCTTCTTTGTCCTCCTTGGTGGTGCTGCTGCCATTGTGACCACCTTTTGTTGAGAGTGCCCATTGTGTGACTTGCGTTTTGCCCCGGGGAGGGCCTCAGGCTGGATGGGTGGCTTCAAAGAGCCGAGGCTGCTCAAGGAAGATTGTCCGACCACAATCCACCTGGCAGCCCTCAAAGACAAATAAACAAGCCGAGCTTATCATTGAGCTGCCTGGTGTAGCCAGACCGTAAATTAGAAATATGACAGCCTCCTTAACTGCTTCGGGAGGCCTAGGCAGGGCCCCTGTTGGTCTTAACTGCAAATATGGGTAGTTGAATGCCACCCACCGTGGCTCTAACTTGGGTGTGAGCTATGCACTCTGTTCTTTGACATTTATAACGTACACGCACACATGTGCTACGCACATACACAGATAAAGGCTAAAAGCAAACAGAGCGTAATACACACAAGCAATGATCGCCTTCGCCTGGGGAATACGGGCACTTTTTTCTCCTTGTTTTTGTCCTAAGTTTCTATAATCGTTTTTTGTAATTTGAAAAACATAAGTCGTTACTTTTATTTTATAATGTAAAAAGTTAAAAAGCCTAACTTTGGTGAAGATGAGGGGAGGGGGGGAAAGTGAGAAGAGCTCAGTTTAATGAGCAGGCAGCTCCTGATGGTCCGAGCAGAACGTCCCTGCAAGTCTCGGACAAGCTGCGGAGCCAGCAAGCTCCCCTGCCCTGCGTCCTGGCCACTGCCT
>NW_006159566.1:1301755-1306918 GCF_000334495.1 Tupaia belangeri chinensis
CTGCTGAGATAATGCTGATCTTCTTGCAGGATTTCAAACCCAGGAGTGATGTTAGTGAAGCACTTTCTCCTACCTGCCCCCACCAAACACTTGCCAACTTTGCCTAAGGGAACGGCCCTGCTGCGTAACTCCTGGAGTGAAGGCTGTGGGACTTGTCAGTTATTTCTCAATGCACCCTTTGGCTCTTCCTGCGTATTCCAAGCAGTCTCTGGGTGGGTGAGCTGGAGAGAAGGTGGTTTACCACAGTGTCTCATTCAATTTTAGAAAACAGAGGGCAGATCTTTGACAATACTCATGTCCTTTCGGCCAAACCCACCAAATCACTCCCATCCATCCAGCCTGGTGGTCTGTCTATACAGTATCTGAGAGTTGACTCAACAGCCTGGCTATTTGGGGAAATGTATAGACCCAGTTCTAGCCAAAACATCAATCACTTCTGTAGGAAGAGAAGTCAGCCATACTGACTGCGTGCGGCCAGTGTGTGGGGATGGTGATGGTATTTGAACATCTACTTCTAATCAAGTGACCTGACCTTGAATTGAGATTGTGGATGGAAAACTCTCCCAAGATACAGGGATCTCGTAATGTAAATAAAGATAAATGGGAATCCAGCAGGTGCCGTAGGGATTAAAGCACTGGATCCCACATGGCCAATCCACAGTTCAAGTCCCAGACAAAGCAGCTTGAAAAACACACCAGGCATGAGTGTGTGAGGAGAGGAGAATGGAGGAGAAAGAACTGTGGAGTTGCCATTTCCCCTGGGGGGGGGGTGATTTCTCACTTTCCCTCTCACTGTCTCTTATAGCAAAAAATCTAAAAATAAAATAAAGATAAATGGGAGCCCCCCTCCAAACATATTGTCAGCCAAAAGGTTATGTTTAATTTTAGAAGTTATTTCACATAATTTATTCTATGGTACTTGAGGAAGTTAATTTTGAACTCCAAGTTAGCAGATCCTTCTTTTTTTTTTTTTTTTTTGCTTGCTTCCAAAACAGTTCTGCCAAGGTTTTGCACACAGACAGCAAAGAGGTAATAGCGATACAAGTCCTGAAGCCAAGAACCACTGGGAGAAATGCAAATGCAGGCCTTGCCACTCTGAGGCAGCATTCTTAAATGCTGAAGTCATCGCCACTCACGGAGGAGGCCTTCAGATCTGCACGTCAATATCTGAAATTGGAGGATAATACACAGATATTGATTTCTCTGAGGGTGAGTGTCAATATTTACAGTCCCCAGAGGTGGAGCTGATTGAGACAAAACCAAAGTCATGGACGAATGCCAAGGTCACGGGGATCCGGAATCCTGCTCTTCACAATACAGGCCTCTGTCCCCAAGGGGTGTCACGTTATTTCGATGAAAAGCGAAGATTTTAATTGGTCCTCTGGACATTTCCAGTCTCCGTTGCCTAATATCTAGGTAGCCTAGAAGACTTCTAGCACATAAACTTAGTCGAATTAAAATCCTCTGTGGCTGACCTTTGCAATTTAACTGTTCAGGGTTATTTCCTCCCAAATCGTGTTGTCTCCATAGCGCATGTGCCCTTCGACATACTGCCCTAATGCTGGGAATAGAGCCCTTTTCTCAGGTGCAAAGGGGCAGACCAGGAGGCTTAACATGGCTGGCCTTAAGTAAGGTGCATTCGGATTACAAAAGGAAGAAACACAGCACTGGTTCCTAACCGTGGCTGCACAGAGAAATCACCTCCAGAGAGTCTGAGTTAATTGATCTATGCCAGGGTGCAGGCATTTGGATTTTGAAAAAGTGCCTCCGTGATTCTACTGAGCAGCCCGCCGTGAGAACCTGGTGTCCCACATCGCCCAGCCACCTCTTCCGTGTCGCCCACTGCTCTTGCACCACATACGCTCCCATCTTAGTCTCCGGTTTGCAGGTACCACGTCTCATGTCTCTGCGTCTTTGCTCACACCGCTGCTTCTGTCAGGAACTCCTGCCCCATTTCACCTATTCCTCCTTCAAGCCACAAGTCCGTGCTTCCTTGTGTATAAAACTTTCTCTGACTCAGTGCCAACTCAAATCCCTCTGCCACACACCTCCAACCAACCACTCGTCCCGTCCCTCCAGGACAACAGCAAACTGTCAGCTCTGCCTTCCCTGGGGCACTGTGCGCTCTCGGAGGGGAGAGAGCGTGACCTAGCCCTGTGAGCGTCACAAGCACAGCTTCGCGGCTTTAGTGGCACAAGTCACAGAGCCGCTCTGCAAATATCTGTGGCCATGATAGGCAAAAGTGGAAGTTCATGTTTGTGATCGGGCCTTTCAGAAATAAGGGAAGACTTGCGTCATTTCTGTATTTTGGAGTACCTAAAATATGCATTTGTTTTAAATTGCCAGAGGGCACAGACGCTCCAGAGAAAGGAAGCGAGAGAAAACACTCCCCACTGGAGCATGGCCACGCTGCAATCCTTTCTTCAGTTCTCCATCTCGTTGGGATTTGGGGCACACATGTACATGTGTCAGGTATGTTTTTCAAGCCACCAGGGCCGGGATTTCAACTGCAGTTGGTGATGGGGGAAATCCTGCTCCCTAACCACTAGGCCACGGGGCTGGTCCAAATGAGAAATTGTTACAGCCTCATTTGGTATCGACGTGCAACACAGTGTGTACACAGAAAGGGATAAAACAGCAGCAGAATCAGTGTTAACATCGAAACGCCTGGGGTTTGGGGTCAGTAGGTGCCATAGTAGTTGAGGCACTGGACTCCCACATGGCCAGCTATGGTTGAAGTCCCAGACCTAACAGCTCAAAAATCACACTGGGTGCATGAGTGTGCATACCCAAAATCCTGAGAGGAGAAGGGAAGCGAAGTGATTGTGGCATAGACATTCCCCCTGTGGGTGATTTCTCTCTTTCTCTGTCTCTCTCTGTCTCTCTCTCTCTCTCTCTCCAGCAAGTGCACATGCCCTATAGCAAAAATCTAAAAACAATAAAAAAGCTTGTTGGGGAGTGTCTGCCACTTAAACTTCCAGAGACAACAGTAGGGCCTTCTTTGAAGAAGTGCTTTATCACCCCCCTCTCTTGATGGTAGGGAAGATAACTGTGGAAAATCATAGCTTTTAACCACCTTGAGTAGAAAAGAATTTTAGAAAAGTCATGCTCTGTGTGAACAAGTTTCAGGAATGTCTCAACTCATGTATTTTACATATGATTTCCTTTACATGTATGCACAGGAGATAAGTTTGATGACAATTTATGTCTAAGAAAAGGATTCTTTTGGGATCAGCAATTGGCGTAATGGCTATGTCGCTGAACTCCCATGTAGTCGACCGCGGTTCGAGTCTCAGACCTGGTGGCTTAAACTCACACCAGGCGCGTGTGCATGCATGCCCAAGATCCTCAGAGGAGAAGGGATTGTGGTGTGGCCATCCCCCCTGGGGGGTAGTTTCTCGCTTTCTGTCTCCATTTCTCTCTTTCTTTTTGGCGAGTACACGCACCCTCTAGCAAAAACCTCTCAAAAAATAATAATTTTTAAAATATGTCTACAGTGAAAATTCAAAGCCATGGTGGTCATTTAAGTTGATGTTTTCTGTCTGAGTAAGTGGTACATAAAATAATGGTGCCCATGTATTTGTTTGCTAGAGCTACATTAATAAGGTACCAGGGACTGCATGGCTTAAACAATAGAACTGTATCTTCTCACAATTCAAGAGGCCAGAAGTCTGAGATCAAGGTGTAGACGGGGTCGGTTTCTCCTGAGGCCTCCCTCCTGGGTTTGCAAATGGCCACCTTCTCACTGACTCCTCACACAGTCTTCTCTCTGTGAGTGTCTGTGTCCTTATTTCCTCCTCTCATGAGGACTCCTGTCACAGTGAATCAAGGCCCACTCTCATGACCCTATTTTAACATAGTGACCTCTGTGAAGATCCTGCCTCAAAATATAGTGTCTTTTTAAGGCACTGGGAGTTAGGACTTCAATATGAATTTTAGGGAACATGATTTCGCCCATAGCAGTGGCCTTAATTTCAATGGAATTTAGAGTATGACTGTCAGGAGGTTATAATGATAGTAAATGAGTTCCTCCAGCATAGGAAACACTACCTAAACTGTTGATAATTATCTATTTCTTTTCTTTTCCTCCCACACGCAGTCCTTGGGGTCTGACAGCCTGGCTCTTTGGCTGATTGACTGACTCTGGATGAAACTAGAACATGAGTTCTTGGAGACTGAAACTCAACGTCCGATTCGGGTCTCCGGCATTGTAGACTTAGCTCTGTGCCTGGCACATACCGGGTGTGTCAGGAAATGCATGTGAACGAGAGGATAAAGGAATGACCATCCGGAGGCTCCCCGGAATACCCTTACGGATCATCAGTTAATTTTCAACCATTGGCTAATAATGCTTGCCTGAGAGGCTGACCTTCCCTGTCTAAGAGTAGCCAAATCCCAGGGAACACTTGTCAGAGGCCCCCTTTCTTTCTTTTTTTTTTTTGAGAGGTTTTCGCTATAGGGCATGTGCACTTGCCAGACAGAGCGAGACAGAGAGACAGAAAGCGAGAAATCACCCCCCAGGGCGGGTGGTCACGCCGCAATCCCTTCTCCTCCATTCTCCTCTCGGAATCTTGGGCATGCATGCGCACGCAGCCGGCGTGAATTTGAGCCACCAGGTCCGGGGCTGGAACCGCGGTCAACTACATGGGAGTTCAGTGACATAGCCATTACGCTAACTGCTGGTCCCCAGAGTCCTCCTTTCTATCGTGGCACACTTAACACTACTTCTGGAGCAGGAGAGAGGAAAGACAAGCGGTTGATACTGTTGAAGCCCTCAGTGGGAAGCTGGCCTCTGTGTCCAGCGTTGGATACCAGCCTCGCTCGGGAGAATGTGGAGCGTCACATTTCTTGTAAAAATCAGTGGAAGGAAAGCGGTCAGATGACTGACTCAGTGGGCTTGTGAGGGCTTTCTCCACAGCTGGTGACCTAACAGTAAGCAGGAGCTAGTTTATGAACAGTACAAATCATCGATTACAATGTCACCGGGTGACAGAGCGGGCCGAATGAGATGGCACTGACAACGTGCTGAGCACAGAACCAGCATGTAGTGAGTGCTCAATCAACCTTGGCTACTACGTTCATTACTCATTTGGAAGTATTGACATTTGCTTTAAGACAAATTATTGAGGGGAAAACAACACAATATACTTTAAAAATAGTACA
>NW_006159566.1:1309607-1310409 GCF_000334495.1 Tupaia belangeri chinensis
AAAAAAAATCTAGCATTTGATCATGACTTTGAGAACCCTAGTATACAATTAAGAAGGTGATAACTTGGTAGCCACAATTTCAGGCATATTGCTTACAAGATGACATCAATGTACAGAAGTGTTTTGTAATGACCTAATTGTCTGGCACCATCCCCGGTCCTGTTTTCTAACCCCTTCGTGTCAGGCCAGGAACATCACCAGCAATGGGACACACGGACACAAATGGATTGAGCTTTTATGGCAGAGTCTTGAGGCCACCAATAGCATCAAGAGATTAATAAGAAAGATAAATACCTTTTGTGAATAATTTAATCTGTCATTAGAAGTTAGAAACTCGAGCGCCTTACTACACAGGAGAGTACACAGCAAGCTGCCTTTAATGGGCTATACTGTTTTTTTTTTTTTTCTATAGTGTACGTGTGCTCACCAGAGAGACAGAGGGAGAGATAAAGAGAGAAATAACTCCCTAACTCCCTGGGGTGATGGCTACGCCACAAATCCTTCTCCCCCAGTCTTCTCTCGGGATTTTGGACATGCATGCACAAGTGCCTGGCATGATTTTCCAGCCAATGGGTCTAGGATTCAAACCACAGAGTCAGCCCTGTGGGATCCAGCTCCTTAACCTCCACACCACCTGATGGCCCAATAGGCTATATTCTTAAAAATAAGGAAGATGTTGCCACTTGTCACTTAGGCTTCAAGCATACTTCTCAGTACTTCTCAATTAAAAAAAAAAAGTCCCTGGAAGTGAGGTTACTCAGTTGGGTCAAGTTTGAGATACATAAGGAGATGAATACATTCC
>NW_006159566.1:1310424-1319032 GCF_000334495.1 Tupaia belangeri chinensis
GATTGATTCTTCATTGTCTTTCCTGTTTTTATTTATTTTTTAATTGCATTTATTCTTCCATGAAATAGCCAGAGATAGGCAGAGATAGACAGTCCCCACCAGGGTGTGGGTGCCGTGGTCTCCTCTTATCAGCCAGGCCTGTATGTACTCAGCGTGCTCAGAGATCTCAGACACAAACCTGGTCCCCCGCTCCCCGAGAAGGGTCAGCCTTTCAGAGCCTCTGCTACTGCACCGCCCTCTGGCCTCAGATTCTTTGTCATTTTGAACAAAATAATTAACCTCTTTATAAGTAAACTTGTGAAGTTTTTGTTAACCATACACACACACGTATATAATCCTCAACAGCCAGAGAGTTTTTGTTTTGTTTCGTTTTTTTTGAGGTTTTTGCTATAGGGCACGTGTGCTCTCTAGAAAGACAGAGAGAGGTAGGGAGATAGAAAGCGAGAAATCGCCCCCTAGGAGGGACGTCTACGCCACAATCCCTTCTCCTCCATTCTCCTCTCGGGATCTTGGGCCTGCACGTACACGCGTCTGGCATGAGTTTAAGCCACCAGGTCCAGACTCAAACCACAGTCAGCTACATGGGAGTTCAGCGACATAGCCATTATGCTAACTGCTGGTCCCAACACCCAGAGTTTTTCACTGAGTTTGCCTTTATTAAAATTTCCCAATCAACCCCAGAACTTTCTAATATTGTCAAAAACTATTCTGTTATAACAAAAGGAAACGAGGGATGGTGGCCATAAGAAGAGTTTGTATATTTTACAAATGGCGCTAAGTGTGGAAAAACTCCCATCTTTGTCATCAAACTAAAACAAAAAAAAATGATTCAAGTGGTGGAAATTTCCATTCAAGGGAGTTTGTTACAGCATAGCACAAGTCTGTAGGTTTCCACGTATTAGCCAAGGGGATGGCTCTGGCCAGTCCATGGAGTTTAAGTGGCTAGATTCCACATAGCCGACTGTGAGGTTCAAGTCCTGGGCCCAGCTGCTTGAGAACACACCACACATGTGTGGGTGCATACCCCAAAACCCACAAGGAGAAAGAGATGGGGTAAAAGATGGAGGCTGCAGCACGACCTTGCAGTCTGACAATAGTGATTAAGGAATCAAACCAGGAGTTTGGATACTGGATCTGCTTCCTACCAGCTGTATGGTCTTAAGCAGGACACTTAATTTCTCTGTGATTTAGTTTTCTCACCTGTAACATGAGAGTAATAACGAAATCTACCTCTTTGGGTTTTTGGCCTGAGAACTCAATGAACTAATCAATGCGTGTAAAATACTTCACTCTTTACCTGCCTATACCTCAGTAAATGTTGATATAATTGTAAAGCCAGGATAAATCTCCCGATTTCCAAATGAAACACAAAATGAACAATTACATATAGTCAAACGTATAAGCACTGCCTACTCGGGTAGTCAGGAAACTCAAGTCCAGTGAACTCTCTCAGAGGGGCCAACACTTGCTGTTCTTTGGACAAATGGGCACATGCGCTGGCAGTGCATCCTGGGAAATCCCATTTTAGTTGAGGAAAAGTGTACAATTACTGGCTGGTTTAATTGCAGATTTAGAAGAAGAAGGGAGAAAAATCATACTTATAGGAAGTCTTCCTTTCTTCAGATAGTTCTAATCCTATGCTTTCTTGGCACACGGAGACCTTTCCAATGGAACGGGCCCTTTACTAAATGTGTGTTTCTCTTTACTTTTTCAAATTTCAGTAATGCAGAGTCTCGTGTTTATTTAATATTTTTCTACTTGTTTTGATAGCCAAAAAAAAAATTGTCTTCTGGGCAGACAGTTCCTTGAAAAGATCCTTTTTACGCTATCCTGCCACAGAGTCAAGAGTGTTTTGGAAGAAAACTCAAAATACCATTTTAGAGGAAGGGTTATTTGGGCTGGTATTCAGAGACTCCATTAACCTGGAGTAGGAGCAAAAGAAAAACACAGAACAAAATAATACTCTGGGTGAGTTGGTACTGAGAGACTCCAGGCCAGAGTCATGTCCTCTTAAAAAAGTTTATATTACGTATTTTCTTTCCTTCCTTTTTTAAAAAGAATTATTTTATTTAACTTTATTTATTTTATGTTATTAATATATTTATTTTATTTGACCAGAGAGGACAGAGTGAGAGAGAGAGAGAGAAGTGAGAAAGCAAGCTGCCAGGTCTGGCACTTGAACCGTGGTCAACCATGTGGAAGTCCAGTGCCCTTAACCACCATGCCACCTGCCTGCCCCAACATATTATGTAGTTTCTCTTGGCCTGTTGTCCTGGTTTCAATTATTGATAGCAAGTGAGCATCAAGTTTTATGATGTGAACCAAGGAACCAAAAAAATGGGAGATTGCATTAAAACTGAAAGCTGGTGACTTGCTTTGGGAGAGGTCAAACCAGATTACAAATAATTCTTCCTTACCTAGTAACAACGCTCATGGGTGGGGCTAGCAGACGGCATAGTAAAGGTGCTGGACTCCCACATAGCTGACCACAGTCAGTGTGCTGGACCTTGTGGCTTGAAAATCACACCAGGCACATGTGTGTGTGTGTGCCCAAAATTCCAGGAGAATGGAGGAGGGATTGCAACATGCCCCTTTTCCTTGGAAAGTGATTTCTCACTTTCCCTTTCACTGTCTCTGTCTCTCTCCAGGGACCACATACACATTATGGCAAAAATCTTTTTTTAAAAAAATGCCCAAGTAAAGATTTCGGGACAGTAAAAGTGGGAAGGCAGCGACTCTCTGCAAAGCCAGCTAGGCAGGTAGCTTAATCTAGTTTCCATTACAAACTGAAAGGATTGCATTGTTCCACACACCCAAAAAGGTCAGTGTGAACTTTAAAACCTCCATTTCATTTGTTCAGCGGTTTGCATAGAACAGAGCCATTTGTGAGAAAGGAAAACAATTTGTGTGACTAGAACTTCAGAAAGTCAGAGGGAGATGGACCGCCTCTTCCTGGCACTGCCCTGCTGTGAGCAGACAGGTCAGCAGCTTTCTGTGCCTTTGTTCTCTGGTGCCGTCTGCATAAAGGGCTTGGGAACCAGCTGCCCCGGGACTAGGCCTGCAGTTTCTGAAAAGTTTCTTGAACATTCTTGGGTAAGGTGGACCAATCATATCTTGTATTCAATGGGCTTTCGCTTTAAACAGAATGTTTTCTACTTTTTTTTTTTTAAGTTTATTTATCTCTTCAATGGGTGAGAGAATGAGAGAGAGAAAGACAGGAGACCACACTTTCACAGGGTCCCTGCCATCTGGATCAGCCCCGCCTAAGCCAGCCCTGGACCATGGTCACGTGGGTGCCTGGCGTGTTGAGGGAGGTCTCTGGATGCAAACCCAGAACCTTTCCATGTGCATCAACCTCACAAAACGTCATGTTCACTGCCTGTGTCCCTGCCCAGCCCCTGTTTTCTACTTTTGCAGAAAGAAAATCTGTCTACTTTATCATTTGGAATCAGGACATCCGCTCAACAAGCTGAGGTAATTACCTTCTGAAATCAGTTTCTGCCCAGAATGAGCGGAGATTTCTTTAGCAACCACAAGACCACGGAGAGGACCGGAACTGGAACCGGAACCAGGTAGCACTGTTTGTGTCTCATTGTATCCACACTTCCATTCCACTAGTGCTGTGGAGCTTTGGGGCTGTCACTGGGAGTTCAGAACTGAACAAGACCTCAAAAAACTCCAGAACAAATCCTGGCTGAAGGGACCTTTTCAGCCAGTTCTCAATCTATCTGTAGAACTTCAGTCCCAAGGTAGGAACTTGATCCCAGATCAATTCTGGGTTACATACGTCAAGCTCCATTTAACCTTACAAGAACTCTTTCAGGCAAAACTGCAACAATTCTGTTTTATAGGTGAGAAAGCTGAGGCCCAGAGAGGGTAACTTAGCAAAGAGCACACAGCTAGTAAATGTCAGAGATGGGATTTTAACTCAGGGAGCAGGGCCCCCGAGTTTACAGACTTAAGCACCAACTATTGCGTCATTGGAAAAGTCATGACATGTTTTTCTATGCAAAAAATGCATCATGACTTCTCCAACATCCCGATATATTACCTCTTGTAAAATCTGAAATCTTTAAGAGAAGGACACTAGCAACCCGATATATTACCTCATGTACAAATCTGAAATCTTTAAGAGAAGGACACTAGAAATGCAAGGACCAGCAGTTAGCATAATGGCTATATCGCTGGACTCCCATGTAGTTGACCACGGTTTGAGTCCCAGACCTGGTGGCTTAAACTCATGCCAGGCGTGTGTACGTGTGTGCCCAAGATCCCAACAGGAGAGAATCTCTCTTTCTCTCTTTCCGGCGAGCGCATGTGCCCTATAGCAAAAACCTCTCCAAAAAAGAAAAAAGAAATGCAGACAACTCAGTGGGGAGATATTTTTAAGTGGCATAGCCCTCCTAACACCTTCACAGCCACAGCAGGCTTTGAAGGGGTCCATCTATTCCTGGAAGACTCTCCCTGCCGATAGCTGCAGGACGGCTGCACGTCAGGCAGATTCCCCGGCGTCTCACGGAGCACTTCTCCGGGACATCATTATCCGGGCAGATCAACTACCACGGGAGAAGGCTGCTCTCATCCTCCCAACCAAATAAGTGTATTCACATTTTCCAAGATCCCTGATGATGTGCCTGAATAGAAAATTTGATTTCTGATTAATAAGCATCCTTGCCTTTATCTTTCTGCAGAAAGCACGTGTGCTAATAATATGATGCTTAATAATGAGACGTCTATCAAAGGAAGGGAAACGGCGGTAGGGAAACGATGCTGGATGAAGTTTAAGGGTCGCACTTTAGAAAACACTTCACCCAAAAGGGCCATGCCCAAATCCCTGTTTGGAAAAGGTGCTGCAAAAGAGAATTTTTTTCCTTTCCTGTTTCATTGGTGATGGCAGGGTGCTTTGTTTCGTTTTTAAGAAAGACACTGGATATGACAGTGCCCGGGCATCAGGCTAGCAGAGCTTGGCAGAATGACATAGCTGCCAGATTCAGGACAGATCTGTCTCTCTCTGTGTTGCCATTAGAAGCATCATCCCTGTATTCAGAACCTGGCACGTGCCGAACTGCCCAATTACACTTTGCGTGTTATTAAAACGTGCAGCTAACCACTGGGTTGGAGAACGCATCATCGCAAATGTCCAAACACAAACCCCAGTGTATTCAAGAGTCCCAGAGAGGCTCAGGAGACAGGACTAAAATGATTTTGATTGGCCAAGATTCAAGAGGGCTTTGGAAATCGTGCACTAAAAAGGGTCTGCCTGTGAAAAGACCAAGATTGGCATCTGTAAAAGCATAAAGGCTTGCGCACTCTGACTTCTGAGCTCCTGGGAGGCCTGCCCTCCTGTGTCCTGCCTGTGCTGCTCATTCCTGGGAAGGCGCAGCAGTAAAGTTTCGGTCTTAGCCTGGCCCGAGGTGTGCCCACAGCCCAGTCCCTGGACATGCTGCCTCGCCCCAGCTCACCACTCTCAAAACCCAACTCATGTCCAGTTGAATCAGAGGGAAGGACATATTACTTTTAAAATAAACAAATCAATTATTCTGACTTTTCAATGTAATTTTACTGGGGAGCCTCACACAGAACTGCTGTGAGGTATTACCCTAGCGCCGTCTGGTCAGGATAGGTTAGCTTATGTTACTAAAACAAGCAACTCCAAATTCGCGGTGGCTTAACCCCACGAAGGCTTATTCCCCATTGTCTTCCCCATTTGCCACAATGTACCAGGGAGACCCCTCTGCTAGTCGTCAGAGACCCAAGTTCTCCGAGATGCAGGCTGATGGCAAAGCTCGTATCTCGAATACCAGAGGGAGAAGCTGGCTCTGCTGCATAGTGGTCATGGAGTCAGATCCCACATAGCAACCACAGTTCGAATCTTGGCCCTGGTGGCTTGAAAAACATGCTGGGACGAAATCCTGACAGGGTGGAGAAGTGGAGAAGGGAATGCAACATCACCATGCCTCATTGGGGAGTACTTTCTACCTCTGTCTCTGTCTCTGTCTCTCTCTGGAGTTCAAGTACCTTCTGGCAATTAAAAAAAATACTGGATGGAAAGAAATCCCTGGAGGGTCTCAAAGCAGCAACTAAATGATCTGGCCTGGAAATGACACCATCTCATCTGCTAAATACTCATGGTTCTGAATTAGTCACATGGCCCCACCCAACGATAGGGTGTTGACACGTACTCTCCTCTACCATCAGTGACTGCCACACCACCCTAAATCACATCTCTAAGTGGTGAGTAGGGACTCCTGACTGATGTTCCACATACCGTGACTTTAACCCCAAAGCAGGACTCACTCCAGCTATAGAGTTGATCTAGGGGCCCTTGAGGATGGGGAAGGGCCTTGAAGATGGAGAAGGACTTTGAGGGTGAGGAAGGGCCTTTCAGAACAGGGAAGGGCCCTTGAGGACAAGGAAGGACCCTTGAAGATGGAGAAGGGCCCTGAAAATGGGAAATGCCCTTGGAAACTGGGAAGGATATTTGAGGATGGGTTGTTCTCTACGGCCTAAAAGTGAAGCTTTGGTCAGATAACACATTCTTACTCCAGAAGAGATCAGAATCTCAAAATTAGTCCCAGAACAAATACCTTGCTCATCTTTTTGGAGTCTTGCAGATTGAAGAGAATTTGGAAACATATTGAGTCCTCTGGTCCCATCCTAGCCTGGGTGCTCCTCCACTACGGGTAGGAGAAAAAGAGATCCCTAGAAGAAAAGCTTTAAGGATCTATTTTCTGACATTGGTGTCAATCCAGAATTCCTGCAAGATGTCGCCAATAGCTGTAATATCTGCAAGCCACTAAAGAATATGCTTTCCCAGATGTATATGGCTATTTTTAGAATGTATGCAGATATCAGGATCCATAAAATATACATTCAATTAAAAAGGAGGACTGAATTCATTCTATCATTGCATGTTTTCTCAATCAACAGCTCCTTGAAGTACATTTAGCATAATTTGGGAGGGGAGTGAAGAGTAGTAGGGATCTGCCAGGTTTTTCTTTTTTCTTTTCTCGTTCTTCCTTCTTGTTGCTAGTATAAGGATAGAAACAGACTCACATACTGTTGGAAGCCTCTGTTCCTTGTAAGAGAACGAAAATGATTTAGAGGCCAGGTGGTCACAAACAGTAGCACAACTAGACCCACTTAGAAAAGGTTCATGTCCCAGGACCACGTGAGCACACCGGGCATGTGTGCACACGTGTGTGGCTGAGAATGGAGGTGGATCATTGCATGAGAACCTGTGTGGGGGGAGGGGGCTATCTTTCTGTGTCTCTGTATCTGTCTCTTTCAGAAGAAATAAATGAATACAATTTTTTTTTTGAGAGGTTTTCACTATAGGGTGCATGCGCTCGCCAGACAGACAGAGAGAGACATAGAGACAGAAAGCGAGAAATCACCCCCCAGGGGGGATGGCCACGCCGCAATCCCTTCTCCTCCATTCTCCTCTCGGGATCTTGGGCACGTGTACACACGCGCCATGTAAACAAAACCCTCTTCCTTCCGCAGATCAGCACAGGTGACATTCGGTCAAGGGGCCTCATGAGAAGCCCTGGCTCAGCCATCGCGGAATACACTATTTTTAAAAGTTTAAGTAATTTACACACCACCACCCCAGTGCTGCAGTACTCTGGATTTGCCCATGCACTTACGTTGACCAGTACACTCTACGCTTCGTTCGCTTTCATGGTGCTCCTCAGCACCCTTTGCATCTCAAAGGGGTCCCTCAGCATTTCTGACCATGGTGGTCTACAGCGATGAACTCCCTCAGCTCTGAGAAGGTATTTATTCCTCCTATGGAAGGGCAGTTTTGCCAGGAATAATATCTGAACAGGGTGTTTTGTGAGGACAGTTTTTTCTAGGCTGTCTCAGATCTTTCTGGTGAAACTTCTCGACAAACAGAAGCACTAGGTAAACATGTCAGTGATTGTTTTAGAAGCTCCTATTTGTCTTCTAAGAGAATTATCCCACCACGGTGGTGGTGGGGGGGTTAGCATCTCGAGGACTTTGCAGATGAAACCTGGCCTGCCGCACCAGTCACCATCTTCTGGACCAAGGAAAGTTTTATAATCCAAAGACAACAATTTGTGACCTGGGCCTCAGGGAGCCTCTCTGCTCTGAGGCTTACTCTGAGCTCTGCCCTATGGAGGGTGGGGAGGGAGGTTCACTGGAGTGACCACACAGCCAATATGGCCAAGAAAATGGCATCCTATGTGGCTTTGAGTTCCCACATGTCTTGCTAATCAATTCAGTTTAGTTTTTCTCTTCAGAGATCGATCAGCATTGTTCCCTTGCAGGGTGGTGGTGCTTGTATCTTAATTAGTGAATAAAATGAAATAAAAAATTCCAACCTTGGGTCTTGGTCCTTTTTGTTTCCCTGGTTGCCAACTGAGGGTCCAAGGTAGTTGTCCTAAGTTCCCCTAGCTTGCCTGGGAGTCAGGGCTGGGAAGGGCAGAAAGGGGGATTAGAACATTCTCTAGCTGCTGTGCTTGGAAAACGGGAAGCCAAAGGTGGGATCCGGAAAAAGACACACTGAGGGAAAAGTACAACGAAAAGCACCAAATCCAGAGGGGACTGCCGAGCTCCAGACAGAGCAGAGAGGCACCTGCAA
>NW_006159566.1:1319437-1326700 GCF_000334495.1 Tupaia belangeri chinensis
CAGGAATGCAGGAGCGAGGAGGCTGAACATGCACAGAGAGTGGAGAAGTGACTCGAGGCATGGACACGCAGAGCCCAGCCCTTTGTCCATGGCTCCTTGGAAGCAGCTGCAGATGGAGAAGGAGTTGTTGCAGGAGAAAATGTTTGTACTTCATTTTCTGTTTAGTGTAAACCCAAGGGCACCTCAGAGTCAAAAACTTACTGGAGAGTAAAAGAACAGAGGCAGGGAACCAGCAGTTAGCGTAATGGCTATGTCGCTGGACTCCCATGTAGTCGACCACGGTTCGCGTCTCGGACCCGGTGGCTTAAATCTCACGCCGGGTGCGTGTGCGTGCGTGCCCAAGATCCCGAGAGGAGAATGGAGGAGAAGGGATTGCGGCGTGACCATCCCCCCTGGGGGGTGATTTCTCACTTTCTGTCTCTCTGTCTCTGTCTGTCTGGCGAGCGCATGCGCCCTATAGCGAAAACCTCTCCAGAAAAAAAAAAAAAGAGCAGAGGCAGCCGAGGGGACTGCAGCCAGCCTTCGCTCAGCAGGCTGCCTTCCGGTAAGATTAGCATGACAGAGCCCATCAGGCAGAACCCACCCCTGAACGTCCAGGGTGACTGTGTGCACACACAGAAATCATCCATTGCCATGGCCCTGGGGGGCTGTCCTGGAGCTGGCCCCGGGGGGGTGGGGCCGGGCCAGCAGACTACCCGTGAAAGCTAGCGGGATACCATGAGCTAATGAGGTGAACCCAGACGAGAAGAGGACTGAGAAGGAACAGAAGGACCTAGCGTCTCCTCATCCACAACGAAACTCCGTGGGGCCGCAGTGGAAGAAAGAGCAGCTGGGCCCAGGATTCTGCATTCCCAACAAGCCCCCAAAGCAATTCAGATGCAGGTGGAGGCTGCAGAGAACTGACAGGTGGCATTCTGTCACATAGGAAACAGTCGTCCATTTTCAAATATTTCTCAGCCCTCCAGGACGCAGCAGTTTGCTGAGTGGGAGAAGAGCGACACTTGAGCAGATGATGACCTGAGCTTGCAGGGCCAGCTCACCTCAATGCTGAGAGCCTTGGGAATGCCTCCAGGCCTCCCATTCTCCTTCCAGGAACAGAGGAGGAGTCAAAGATCCAAAGGGACAGAGAGACAGCCAGCTATCCTGTCCGAATGGCCTGTGACAGTAGAGTTCTACACAGGGACTCGCTGCAGGTGACTGGAAACTTCTGTCTAGGATGTGCGTACGCTGGCTCCTGCTCTTTCATGCAGGTCTGCACTTGGCCCTGCTGAATGGGAATTTGAAATGAAACTCGAAGCTGTCTTGGTATAAGGACTTGATCCTCTGTCTCAGGGTCGCACCCTCCTATGGTCATGAAGCCTGTGTCATGAGCCTGTGACCTCAGTTTTTCTGAAACTGGAGTCAGAGCAATTTTTTAAAACACTACATGCTTTTCATTTGGGATTCTGTTTGGATGGTAACTTATAATAAAAGTTTTTTTGAAGAAGAATGATTTAATTTTGAATCAAAGAGAAAAATAGAGAGGGGCAGATCATTGGGGATGCAGAAGTGGGGGACTGTCTGTTGATCATAGGGTGTATGATATCTGCCATGGGACTGGTGTCCGTGTGTTCATGCTGGGAAAATTCATTTTACAAGTTGTGTTGATATGCAAGTGCTTAAATGGCTACGATAAATGAAAAAATAAATGAAAAAAAATTTTTAATTTTATTTATTATTTTTATTTTTGAATTTGACCAGAGAGACGGGGGTGAGAGAGTGAGAAAGCGAGCTGCCAAGTTAAGTCTAGGATTCGAACCACAGTCGGCCATGGGGAGTTCAGTTCCTTAACCACCACGCCACCTGCTGGTCTCTAAAATAAAAGTGTTACCAATTACAAAGACAATACTTTTCTTCGCCAGTGGTAATTCTCATTGGAAAGTCCTCCATGGAACAAAATTTGATTTCTTTTTTCTTTTTCCTTTTTTTTTTTTTAAGTCAGTGTCTCTCTAACTGTGGTCTTCAGAAATATTAGGGGAGCCTTCAATAAATTCTAGGCTTTTTATAAACCATCTTTTTTTTTACTTAAAGTGGAGAATGATGTCTGAAAGACTTGTGACGTGATAGCAGTTTTGAATAGAGGACCGAGAAGTGAAATTCTCTTTGGGTTTTATAGTGACTTTGGGTGGAAATTTTCTAAGGATTAAATATGTCTTGGGCTAATTCATTTGACTTGAATTCAGTCCAATCAGTATGTATTGAGCTGTGGTCTTGATGCTATGACAGGCACAAGGGAATAAACAGCATTAAAGTTCCTGGTCGTCTGGGGGGAGGATTATTGAACAGGAATCACAGGGACACACTCCCTGGAGGCATCAGGAAAAGCTTCTCAGAAGTATGAGTTCATCAGAATGACTGGCACAGAGAGAGGACTTTTTATAGAGGAGTGACAGCCCGGGCAAAGGCACGGCATAGCCGGCAGTTTACCAGGACGGTAATATTAGGTCTGAGAGTAGATGGCTGCGAAAAGAGCAGAAATAGATCAGAAGAGTAGGTGCCAACCTCAGTTACTTGGGCTCGTTGGCATGGAAATAGGGCAACTGCCCTGGGTTATAACGTCTTCCTGGGATCTCTCTCTGTATGTCTTTATCACTCTGTTTTGGCTGGAAAATTTGAACTCTCTCAAGGGCCATATTTTATTGGTCTCACACTTTCAGGTGTTAAGAGATGACAAATTTGTCATCTCAGCAATGGGAACAGAATTCCAATTAAGAAAAGAAATGTCTTTGTTTGGAAAAAAAATATGTCGATAAGGCATTGGGGTACATCCCAAATAGCTGAGAATTCAAAGTTTCAAACATCAGAAGAGAAAAAATAACTTTGTATAATTGGAGAGACGTTGAGGTTTTGTGGGGAGTGTTGGCTTAAAAGGAAATTGCTGAGCAGGGAGAGGAGGGGAATGTGGAATATGGTGGAAGTTTATGTCTCAACTCAACAAATATCGAGGGAACCCTTTAAAATCCAAAAATGTTGTATGCAAATGATGTTTTTTAATAGGATATTGAGAACACGTTTAAATTTCAGGGTGGACTGAAATGGGATGTAGGTGGGATACTCCATAGCAGAATGTGTTGAAGAGCCTGAAATGGACCTACCATTGCAATCATTGTGGAAAGGGCTTTCAATTCCCAAAACTATGGTTTGAAATAAGATTGCAACGTGTCTCCTTATTTAGGCTACGGTGCCCAGCTGTTTGGTCAAATATAAATATGGCTATATCTGTGAAGGTATTTTTACATGTAATGAACATTTGTAATCTGTAGACTTTGAGTAAAGCAGATTACCCTCCATAACTGAATGGGCCTCACCTAATCAGTGCAGGCCTTAGGAGCACACACATCCAAAAATGGGAGTTCCAAAGAAGAAGCAATTCTGCCTCAAGACTGCAAGATAGAAAGCTTGCCTGCATGTCCCGCCTGCTGGCATGCCCTGCAGATTTTGGACCCAACACTACAGCATCAACTCTTACCTGAATTTCCAGCCTACCAGCCTGCCATATGGATTCCAGACTTGCCAATCCCCACCATTGTGTGAGCCAATTTAGAATATCCAAATTTATATCTACAGCTATATAGATATAGCTATCCCTTTGGTCGTGTTTCTCTGGAGGTCCCTGAGTGATACAGTTCTCTAGAGGGCAACAATACATAGTTCCAGGTTCTGGGCAGGATCACAGTTTGAGAAAATGCCCAAGAGAAAGAGCTTGAGACATAACTTCCTTAGATCACTGGGTTGCTCAGCAAGTGTTCCGTGGCAGAACCGGCTTGATCTTGTCTGATGGTCATTTTCCCTTCTTTCTTCTTACTAACAGTACCCAACACCTACCTAAAATAGTTTCCCAGTCTCCTTGGTAGCTGTAGGCAGTCACATGACGCTGTTAAAGCCAATGAGAGTTGAGGGAGCCACTATGCTTGGCTCTTGAGAAGGCTCCCTAAATCACAGATTTGACTGGGGCTGGTACGTTCTACAGACTTCCCCTTCACTCTCCTATGTTTTCTGTCTGGAATCAGCAGCGCCCATGCTGCAGTCATGAAGGAAAACGGCACTGAGAATTGACGAAAGAGACAGTAGGAAGACGCTGGTAGGTGAGGACATGATTAGGTGCACAGCCCTGGACTCCACCTCTGGGCTGCTGCCTTTTTTTTTTTTTTTTTAAGAGGTTTTGCCTTAAGGCACATGCGCTCGCCAGAGACAGACAGGGACAGAGATAGTGAGTGGGAAATGAGAAATCACCCCCTGCGGGGGATGGCCACACCACAACCCCTTCTCCTCCATTCTCCTCCCAGGATCTTGAGTACACATGTACACACGCCTGGTGAGATTTTTAAGCCACCGGGTCTGGGACTTGAACAGTGGTTGGCCATGTGGGAGTCCAGCGGTGTAACTGCTATGCTATTTGCTGGTCTCTGGGCTTCTTAATAAGAACAAAAATAAACCTCTTCTTTATTTGTGCCATTCTGGTCAAATTTTCTGCTACTTATAGTTGAATACACTTCTCACTGATATCATCGCAATCTTTTTTTTTTTTTTTAAAGAAGTTTTGTCTTAGGGCAGTGCACTCACTGAGGAAAGAGAGACAGAGACAGACACAGTGAGAAGGAAAGTGAGAAATCACCCCCCAGGGTTGATGGCCATGCCACAATCCCTTCTCCTGGGATTTGGCCCGGTATGAGTTTCAAACCACTGGGTCTGGAACTTGAACCACAGTCAGCCATGTGGGAGTCTAGTGATGTAACCACTATGCGGTCTGGCCCTGATAGCGCCACAGTCTTAGTCACCGTTAGTTAAACAATGGCATTGTTTCTGGAAGGCCACTGAAAAAACTTACATGGGGAAAAGGGAGAAGCCAGAGACCTGACTGATTCCCTCTGTAGCCCTTTTTCCAATCAGCAGATTGGCGGGCCTTACATGATCACGTCAACCACTCATCACCTTCATTGTGAGACAGGAGGGGTAAGTTTGTGGGGGTTAGAACAGAGAGTAGGGTGAGGGACCAACAGATGCTGTAATGGTCTCATCCACTGGACTCCCACGTAGTCATCTGCGGTGAGTCTCAGACCCCAGTGACTTAAACTCAGGCCAGGCGTGTGTGGGTCCAAAATCCAAAGGAGAATGGAGGAGAAAGGATTGCGGTGTGGCCATCTCCCTTAGGGGGGAATGATTTCTTGCTTTCCATTTCTCTGTCTCTCCAGTGAGAACACGTGCCTTATAAAAAATTAAAAACAACAACTCTCTCTCTCAAAAAAGGAAACAAAGAATGGAGAGTAGGGTTGAGTATAACTGAGAGTGAGTGAGAGCACATTGTAAACTCTAAGTGATGATTTTAAAAAGTAGAAACATAGTTTTAAAGAAATAAGACGTCTACGATTAAAGGTATACCTAAATAAATATATCCAAAAGGTATCTGGTTTAAACAGAAAATGAATATTAAAGGTCATGACGATCATCCTGTTCATGAATAAAGACATCTATTGTTTTCTCCTGCACTTTCTTTTGACTTTTTTCTCCTTATTCATTTGATCATTCATTCAACACACATTTATTAAGCAGATAGGGACTAGGTACACAAGAATGAGTAAGACAAAGTTCTTGCCCTTCAAGAGCCAAAAATTCACTGGGAAGACAAAATTAGAAGCAGATAAATAACTGTATTTGTAAGTACCGTAAAAAGATAAGAATATGGAGCCGGACAGTGGCACTGCAGGCGACACTCTGAGAGCTGATCAACATGAGGAGGTCCCAGGTTCACGTCCAGAGAACTCTGAACATGCCAGGCATGCATGTACCCATAACCTGGGGCTGGCTGAGGCTCGGAGAGAGCCCAGCACGAAGACCCTATTCAGAGGGCGGCCTCTCCCTCTCTTGCTCATGAAATAAATAAATTGATAAATTTGAGAAGCAAGTCATAAACCACAGAAACGATTTCAGAAATGACTCCATAGTGCGGGTGACATTAGAGCTGAACTCTGAAGTTTAAACAGAATTTTCCTGATTAGAGAAAAGGGGAGACCATTTTTATTCTCTGCATCTCCATCTTTGGAAACATGAATAGTAAAAGGGATTTGACCCACTTAGATACCAGGATAGGCTTCTCTGAGAAAGCCCCCTTGAGCCAAGACCAGAGTGAACCAGAGTTAATAAGGAAAGAAGAGGATTCTGGGCAGAGAACGGCGCTTGCAAAAGCCCTGAGAAGGTCGCGTTTAATAGGTACAAGGAGATGGGTCTCAGATCACTGAGTGAACCGTGGCATGAGATGAGGCTAGGAATCTATCAAGGGGTCAGGATGATGCAGAGCTAGACTATGTGAAGGAGCTACTGGCTTTTTCTTTTTACTTAAAACAATGAGAAATCATTGAAATGTTTGATGCAGGTGGACGGACAATATGGACATCTTCACTGCTAGCAACCTGAAGCCCTTAGACGGGGGAACTGCCGCTTCTCTGGGTAGACCTGGGATTCCGAGTTCCCACCGCAAACCTCATAAAGCTGAACGGTAGGCTCACTGGTGGGACCAGCCATTGCTACGACAATATCTTCCCATCTCTCATGGCCCTGTAATTCTTCTTCTTAATAAAGAAAGGCACACTAGCAAACTTTAATAGCTGTCGAGTCTAATTATGAGCAGCCATTACCCTTTAGGTTTACGTAGGAAGCCCTTCCCACTGCAGAGGCCACCTTGGCAGTCTCCGGATGGCATCCTGTGAAACGCAGAGTTAGACAAAGCACTGGGAAAAGATGCACGTGATCGCAGGAAGTAATGATATGTGCACGTAATACAATCTCCAGGAGCCCAGCAGATACCTCTGCACGACTGCTGCATTTTACTCATCCCCTACCGAATGTGTCATTTTCCACTGTAAGGATGTCAGACTGTGACCTGAATTTCCAAGCATGTTGCTTATACCAGTCATTAGCTCGAATTTAAGCATGCAAAGAGGGCTTGCATATTCAGTGTTTTCAGTAAGAAAGATGCCTTGGATTTTGGCCCAGGCTGAGAAATAGTTGCCTTTCCTTTCCATCAATGTAGTCTTACTTAAAGAGCATGTTTACACACACACACCCACACACATACTCACACACACACACACACATACACACACACGCATTATACACAAAGAAAATTCTCAAAGGCTTCCCAGGGAGGGGCTCTAAAGAAGCTAAGCTCTCAGAAGCACATTTTATTTGAAAAGGTAGAGCGCTAAGTTGTAGGGTTAAAGGCAGGAA
>NW_006159566.1:1326778-1347984 GCF_000334495.1 Tupaia belangeri chinensis
CAGGTCAACTGGAAAAGCATGGGAAAAAATGAAATATGGCTCTAACTTAAAATGCAAGCGGCGCTTTCAAGAATGCTGGACTGCACTCTTGGTAGGAGAGAGGAGGAATTAGGGTTCTTTTCCAGGAATCTGTCTAGGATACGGGAATGGATTTGGAAAACAAAGGAAATCTGTTTTAGTCTCAAACTTGAAAGGGCTAGAAGTCTTCCATTCCCAACTTTCTTCACAGGCCAGTGGAGCCCTGGACTTCGCTTTGGGCTGAGCAAGACTGGCTATGACACTGGGAAGTCAACAGTCACCATGTAATCAGCTCAAATACAGCAAGTGACAAAGTCTTTTTTGGATAACTCGGTCTTGTCATCTGACACCCATGTCGCAGAAATGGGCAGTCTTTTCTGGACACTGAGAAGTGATGAGCGTATGATTCCCTCCTTCTGCTCCCCGCCCCTTGGCATCTTTTCTTCCCCATCCCAAGCATCTTTGTTCTTTCTTACTCTTCTTATTTTTATCAAGACATTTCCTCAAATGCTTTTAACCAATGGTAGCATTTTGGAATTAAGAATATATCTCCTCTGGACCAGTAGTTAGTGTAATGGCTATGTCACTGAACTCTCATGTAGTCGACCGCGGTTCGTGTCCCAGACCCGGTGGCTTAAAACTCACATCGGGCACATGTGCGTGCGTGCCCAAGATACCGAGAGGAGAATGGAGGAGAAGGGATTGTGCTGTGGCCATCCCCCCTGGGGGGTGATTTCTCGCTTTCTGTCTCTCTGTCTCTCTCTGTCTGTCTGGCAAGCGCACGCGCCCTATAGCAAAAACCTCTCCAAAAAAAAAAAGAGAATATATCTCCTTGAAGCGGCAATGGGGACCTGACGTACCTATAATTCGAATTCTGGAAGGATAGTTCGGCTTCTCACTGAGCTTGACTATGACCATATAGGACTGCATATTCCTTTGCTGGCTTAGCCCCATAGCAGGCGTATGAGTTGTCCACCCAGCGTCCTTTCCCTTGGAGAATGACCCTCCCTAGTTCACAATAGTTCTGTTTAATCTGTATGGTTTAGAGAGAGTTTCCTTCTCCTCTCCTTTTGCCCCATCTTAGTCAAAGACAATATTCTAAATTTTGGCAGAGTGATTGAACATGTTACAAGGTTTTTTTTTTCCTTCATTATTTTAGTTTGCTATAGATGCATGCACTTGAGAGAGAGAGAGAAAGAGAGAAATGACAATGCATCCCTCGGGGGGAATAGCTATGTTGCAATTCCTTCTCTTCCATCCTTCTCTAGGGATTTTGGACATGCACGCACATATGCCTGGTGTGTTTCTCAAGCCACTGGTCTCAGATCAGACCATGCAGCTGGCCATGAGGGATCCAGCCGCCTTAACCACATGCCACAGCTGGCCCCTGTTATAATGGTTGACACTTGGAGATAGTTTTTTGTCTCTTTGATTGCAGCTCTCTTGTGCCCTCTTGCAGTAAAAAAATCAGCTAATATAGTAATTAGCTCTCTCTTTTGTGCACAAAATCACAATTAAAAATGGATATGCAAAAACAAATAGTTCCTCATTTTCAACGATTGATTTGATAAGATTGTTGCTTATAAATGGAAACTTGGCTCAGGTGAGGGCTCTTGGGAGCTCCATAAGATTTCAAAGACAAAGCCAATGAGCCATATCAATATAAAAATGAACTTTATTTACTCTCTCACCTAAAAATACACTCTTCAACTTAACGAAACTTGCAACATACTATTTACTTGTGTGTCTGTTTTTTCAAAGACTTTTGCTGCCGATGACAAACAACTGAAAATGTCCATTGCTTTGTAATAAACTATCAGCTGCCTTACACAGACTTTGGTTTATGCAAAACTGTATGTGAGTCCATTTATTAGAAAATCCATGGGAACCAGCAATTAGCGTAATGGCTATGTTGCTGGATTCCCACGTGGTCAACCGTGGTTCGCATCCCGGACCCGGTGGCTTAGAACTCATGCCGGGTGCGTGTGCATGCATGCCCAAGATCCCAAGAGGAGAATGGAGGAGAAGGGATTGCGGCGTGACCATACCCCCTGGGGGGTGATTTCTTGCTTTCTGTCTCTATGCCTCTTTCTGTCTGTCTGGCGAGCGCACGCACCCTGTAGTGAAAAAGGGACGTATAGAATATGCAATATTCTAAAAAAAAAAAAAAAAAAAAAAAAAAAAAAGAAAGAAAATCCATAATGACATTGTGCAAGCAACAGTTGTCATTTTCACTTTACTTTCAACTTAAAAGTAAAATAATAGTATACCTATTTTCAACATTCTTTTCATAGTCATTGCTCTTATACTTACTGGACATGATGAAACTAATAATGCTCAGGAAACATGCTTCAGAAAGTTAGCAGGAATCAGCAAAATGTTATAGTGTAAGTACCTGGGCCTGGTGGCTTTTACCTTTTTTGGTAGCATTCAGAATGGATACTTATTTTCAGTAAGAGCAAATCTTTGTTCCAGCTCATACAATTAACTTAAAAATTCATAAGTAGAGGAACTTCTGTCCTGATTAAACAAGGGTATGTTAGCCCTTCTGGAAAACTTAGGATCAGAGAATTTTAAAACTAGTCAACAGATTTGGAGCAGTATTGTTATTCTCAGTTTGGCTTCCGTCTCCTGGAAAGGCACTTATTATGGAGAAAAAGGGAAGATATTTTTGGAATACCCTTCTGTGACAAGGGGACTTCAAAAAGTTCATGGAAAAATGCAATTCTATGGGTTTATTTTTGGTACAAAAAATAAAATTCTTGCATAGTTTTTTTTTTTTAAAATAATATTCATTTTCCATGGGCTCTTTGAAGACTTCCTTCATTGGGTCAGTGCTGCCTACATGGTTGCTAATGCCCCCCCTCCCCCAAATCCTGAGCGTCTTTGGCCCTAGGTATTTTCCCCTCTCAGAAGACAGCAAGCAATCGTGATATGGCCTTCCACACAGCTTGCCTCTTCTGAAAAGCTGTGCTGGCTAGCAGGCATGAGGGTCCAGGCCACTTGCAGCTATTCGTGTGTCGTACTTGTTAAGGGTGCGGGTTTAGTAGTCACAGAGACCTGGGTCTATATCCTGCCCCGGGTTTCTTCCTAGCTTTGTGACCTCAAGCATATGCTTTATACTTCTGAGCCCCTGAATTTTTAATCTGTAAGACAAGGATAATAAAGAATGCCTTCCTCATTGAGATATTATGAGGATTAAGTGACATAAAGCTTAGAACATACCTTGGGACATGATAAATTTACCCTTATTACTACTACTATAAATAAGTCAGCCTTCTAGCTTCAATATTTCCCTAAAAAAGGGTTTTAAGGAAAACATTCAAAAGCAGAGAATAGTACTGAGGCCTCAAGCACCCATTCTTCACCGAAAACAATAATCGCTGTTCTTATTTGATTTATTTCTGCACTCACACCCATACTCACCATTTACTGTACTCAGCAAATCTCAAACCCAAGTAATTTTTCATCTGAAGTCTAGCTACTTGTTGATTAGGGAGTATCTGATCTAGTCTAGCTGTGTTATCAAGGAAGAGCATAGATTGTCATGGTGAAATTTCCTAGGCTAACCTTTTCTAAAATGTGTTTCAAGGAACAGTTTTACCCAGTGTGTTAATAGATTACACACTGAAAAATCGGAGTTCTAGGGTCAAGTAAATTCTCAGATCGTTGACTTAAGGTACCTCATTTCCTTCATTCGGAGTAACTTTCAGAATATTGAATAGGCACTTGTATGATCAGTCTCTGAGAAGCAGATATAATATGCATTGTTTCAACCATTCAGCTCTGCAGCTACCTTTTCTAGAAGCATCTTGGAGAACAAATGGTCAGTGGAACACACTTTGGCCAACACGGAACCAGACAAATGCCCCTTCATTGGGATTTTGCCACTGTTCAGGCAGCCAGATGGCCTTCTCCAGGCCACAATATTTCATGCTTTTTGAATTTCTATAGTTTTTATTTGTTAAGTGCAACTGAAAGCCAGAATCTTGAGTTCTTGGACTACTGCCCTATCAGCAAAAGAGAAATGGTGTAGATTCTTTCACTATCTTGATAGAATCAAGAGAAGAGTAAATAGAATTAAATTTAATGTCCCATCTGCCTCCAAATTCTGAATTCCTAAGCAATAGCAACATTTATAAACAGAGCACTGTAAACTCGAGGCTCTATATGTTTACTCAGTTACTGGATTGTTCATATTAGACCGGAATTTGTGCCTGATGACGTAAAGATGGGTAAAAATGGGGAACTCGTAAAATATTGAAGAAGAGGGTATTGAGTCAAAGTTCCCCTCTGAAGAATGCTGTCAAGAATGTAGGTAGCTTATATATTATGGGGTGATCATATAGTATGTGCCTCTGAATCTTATTTGTCCCTGAATAACTCTCTATCTCTATTTTTTTAGAGAGGTTTTTGCTATAGGGTGCATGAGCTTGCCAGAGAGACAGAGAAACAGAAGCAAGACATCCCTCCCCAGGGAGGATGGCCTTCTCCTTCAGTCTCCTCTTGGGATTTTTAGGCACGCTTGTACATGTGCCCAGCATGACTTTTAAGCCACCAGGTCTGGGATTCAAACTGTGGTCAACTACATGGGAGTCCAACGACGTAACCATTACACTATCTTCTGGTCCCCCCCCTCAATAACTCTTGAGCACAGACTCTCACTTACCCATGATAGACATGTAGTGTGAGCAAGAATGAGTCTTTGTTGTGTCAAACTACTGGGATTTGGGGATTCATCTGTTACCAAAGCATAACAGATGTTTCCTGATTGTCTTCTCCACACTCAGACAGACTAACACTCGCATGAGTTGTATCTTAAAAGGATTTAACAGCAAATCTTAATGGAACAGACTAACGCCTGGTCTCTAATGATAATTTTAAAAATATAAAAGATCTGAGTATTAATTTCTGAGCCTCTTCTCTCCATAGCCACTAAGGAGTCAAATCATCTAGTGTTCTGATATTCTTCTTTATTCATCACACTGAAGAGATCAAATGGAAGGACCAAGAAGCTTCCAAAACCAGTCGAGTAATAAACACCATTAGCCAACATGTGCTGAGTGTACTATGTTGGCTTTTCCCATTCATGAATGAGGAACGTTTTTCCTTTATGTGTATGTGTGACCTGTTGAAATTTTTATTCAGTATTTTGTAATTTTCATAATAGAGCTCTTTTACTTCTTTGGTTAGATGTATTCTAAATATTTTATTTACTTATTGTAGCTATTATAAATGGAATTGATTTATTCATTTCTGTCTCAATTCACTCATAGTTAGAGAACAAATATGCTAGCAATTTTTATATGTTGATTTCTGTACCCTGAAACCTGGCTGAATTTGTTTATTGCTTCCAAGACTTTTTGTTGTGAATTCTTTTTCTTGGGGGGGGGGTTTGCTATGGGGCGCACGCACTTGCCAGAAAGACAGAGAGAGACATAGAGACAGAAAGTGAGAAATCACCTTCCAGGGGGGATAGCCACACCACAATCCCTTCACCTCTTGGGGTCTTGGACATGCAGGCAGGCACACGCACCCGCGTGGATTTAAGCCACCGGGTCCAGGACTCGAACTGCAGTCGACTACATGGGAGTTTAGCAACAATAACCATTATGCTAACTGCTGGTCGCAAGACATTTTTTTGTGAATTCTTGAAGTTCTTCTGCATATATAATCAAGTCATCTACAAATAGGGACAAATTAACTTCTCCCTTTTCAGTTTGCTTGCTTTTGACATGACTCTCTTCTCTGATTGCATTGGTTAGGAGTTTCAGTAATAACGTTGAAGAGGAGTGGAGAAAGTGGACATCCTTGTTCCAGTTTTGAGAGGAAAAGCTTTTAACTTTTCCCCATTCAGTATGATTTTAGCTGTGGTTTGTCTTGTATGGCCTTTACTGTGTTAAGAAAAGTGCCCTCTATAACTGTTTTATTGAGAGTCTCAATCATGAGGGAATGTTCTATTTTACCAAATGCTTTTTCAACACCAATTGATCTGAATATATGATTTTTGTCTTTCATTTTGGTAACATGATGTATTACATGTATTGTTTTGCATATTTTGAATCATCCTTTTATCCTGGGATAAATCTTACTTGGTCGTGGTATATAGTCATTTTAATGTGTTGTTGTACTCAATTTGCTAATGTTTTGTACAGGAATTTTTCTATCTATATTCAGGAGGGAAAATGGTCTGTACTTTATTTTTGTTGTGTCTTTTCTTTTGGTATCACGGAGATGGCAGTTTGTAGAGAGTTTGAGAGGATTTCCCCCTTTTGGATCTTTAGATATAGTTTGTATTAATTCTTTTTTAAAAGAATTTATAGGATTCAGCTGGTAAGTCATCCGGACCTGGGTTTTTCTTTCTTGGGGTACTACTTATCAGTCTTGTTACTTGTTATTAGACTATTCAGGATTTCTGTATCTTCCTGTTTCAATCTTTTTTTATTTTCACTGTAGGGCGCATGCTCTCGCCAGACAGACAGAGAGAGACATAGAGACAGAAAGCGAGAAATCACCCCCCAGGGGGGATGGTCACGCCGCAATCCCTTCTCCTCCATTCTCCTCTCGGGATCTTGGGCACGCACGCACACGCGCCCGGCGTGAGTTTTAAGCCACCGGGTCCAGGACACGAACTGCGGTCGACTACGTGGGAGTCCAGCGACATAGCCATTACGCCAACTGCTGGTTCCCCTGTTTCAATCTTGATATGCTATATGTGTCCAAAAATTTGTCCAGCTCTTCAAGTTTTCCAATTCATTAGTCACTCATAATATTCCCTAGTGATCTTTTGTGTTTTTTGTGTTATCCTCCTTTTTCTTTCTGATTTTATTTATCTATGTCTCTTTCACTTTGTTTTAAAAATTTAAATAGCTAATGTTTTGTCCGTTTTGTTTATCCTCTCAAAGAGCTGGCTTTCTGTTTTATCAATTTTGTTGTATTACTCTTTGTTCTCTTTCATTCATTTCTGTACTAATATTCATTATTTCTTTTCTTCTATTACTTTTGGGTTTAGCTTGTTCTTGCTTGTCTAGGTCTTTGAGATGGAGCATTAGGTTGTCTACTGCAATCTTTCCATTTTTTTTTCTTATGAGCACTAATTGATATAAACTTTTCTGTTAGTACTGATTTCACAGTATCTCAAAAGTTCTGGACTCTAGTATTTTTGCTATCATTTATTTCAAGAAATTGTTACATTTCATTCCGAATTTCTTAAGTAGATTACTAAGGGGAATGTTGTTTAGTGTCTGTGTATTTGTGTATTTTCAAGAGTTACTTTTGTTGTTGATTTTAAGTTTAATTTTACTGTGATCAGAGAAGATGCTAGATATGATTTCTATTCTTTTTAATTTGTAGAGATTAATTTTATGCCCTATGATATATTCAACTTTAGAAAATGTTCCATATGCTACTGAAAAAAAATGTGTATTCTGTGTTTTTTTGGGTGAAATGTTCTATAAATATTTGTCAGGTCTACTTAACTCTAGAATCTCTTTGTTTATTTTTTTGTTTAGAAAATCTATCCAGTGGTGATCATGGGCATTGGAATCTCTAACAATTAATGTGTTAGAGTTTACATCTCCTTTTAGGTCTGATAGTCTTTGTTTTATGTATTTGGATGCCCTGATGTTATGTGCATTAATATTTCTAATTGTTATATCTTCTTAGTGAGTTGATCCCTTTAATACAATAATGACCTTCTTTGTCTCTTCTTACAGATGTTATATTGAAGTCTGTTTTGTCTGATAGTTGGGTGGCGACATTTGCTTTGTTTGCTTATTTTCCATATGACTGGAATGACTTTTTCTAACTTTTCACTCAGTCTATTTGAGTTTTTACCTGTGAGGTGGGTCTTGCGAGCAGCATATAGAAGGATCCTGTTTTAATTCATTCTATCGGCCTATATCTTTTGACAGGGAGTTTGATTCACTTAGATTCAAAGATATTATTGATATGTACAGATTTATAGCTGCCATTTTGTTGGTTGGTTTTTGATTTTTGCTTGCTTCTTTTATTTCCTTCTTTTGTCTTCTGTTGTTTGTCTTTACTATTGGGTAGGTTTCTATAGTGGATGAGATTGAATCATTCGTGTTTCTTTGTGGTTGTTCTATTTGTGAGTTTTACACTTTTACATATTTTCCTGGTGATATTTTTCTTCTTTTATTTTCCAGATGTACTTTTTGAAGACTCAGTCCAGTATTGGTTGTATTCTTCCTTCCTTCCTTCCTTTCTTTCTTTTTTTAATCTGAGAATGATTTTATTTTTCCTTCAAATTTTAAGGGTAGTTTTGTTGGGTTTGGTACTATGGTATTCTTGGTAGAAACAGTTTTTCTTTCAGAATTTTGAATATATCACCCTATTCCCTTCTAGTAGATAAGGTTTCTGCTAAGAGATCTAAGGTTAGTCTAACAGCATGTTCTTTATGAGTAGCTTGACATTTATCTCTAGTCATTTTTAAAATTTTCTCTATCTTTGACCTTTAACATTTGGACTATATTTTGCCTTGAAGAAATTCTTCTTATGTTGAATTTATATAAATTTTCTGGATTTAGACGACTGCATTGGGGTCCTATGAATTGCCTACATCTGGATGTCTGTATCCAGATTTGGAATTTTTTATGAACTAGATTTTCTATGCCTTTTTTTCTCTTTTCCTTCTGGGATACCCATTATGTGGCTGTTTGGTTGTCAAATGATGTTTCATGTTTTCTGTGTGTTTTCTTTATTTTTAACAGTGACATTTTTCTTTCTTTTTGACAGTTTGGACTGTTTCAAAGGTTGTGTATTGAAGTTTAGATATTCTTTCTTCTGCATGGTCTAACCTGTTGCCAATATCCTCTACAGGATTTAAAATTTCTCATATTTTATCTCCAAAATTTTTGTTCGATACTTTTTGAAAAAAGATGCCTATCTCTCTATTAAATTGTTTGTCTGTGTCATGCGTTGTTGTCATCATCTCCTGAAATAGGCCGTGTTCTCTTGCATCTTATTGAGTTTTGTGATGATCAATATTCTAAAATCCACTTCTGATATTACTACGATTTCTTGCATTTTTGCCCCATTAGTGTGAAGTTAGTGTGTTCCTTTGTGGGGAGAGATATTTCTTTGCTTTCCTCATGGTTCTTGTGTTCCTGCATTGATTTTTCAGCATCTGATAGGTACTTACTTCTTTCTTATTTATGGATTAGATTTTAGAGTGGCAATTTTTAGTTTTTTGTTTGTTTTCTTTTGTTTGTTTTTAATTCGGACCTTTATTGAGGACCTTATATATTTTCTGACACCAGTGAGCACACTGGGAGTTGGGGGGCAAGGCTCTAGACCTGCACTTTTTGGATTCTACTTGAGTTTAGTGTTGCGCACTGGTGTTCCAACCACAGAGAGAGTGAGTTCTCTGAAACTGGTGGCAATTGTTGTAACGTAGTATTGTTGCCAGAGTTCTCAGGTCCTGGGCAAGGGTCTATGTCCTCGAAGGGAGAGATAGCCAAGTAAAGACATTAATATCAGCTGAAAATAAGTAATGGTGTCTGTCTCAGATGTGTTGCACACAGGAGGGATGTAGGTGTTGGTTGAGAGTTGTGACTTAGTGGGTGGTTAACTGCTTAGTTGATATTTGTGTGCAACCCCTGGGGATGGAGGAAGCTATCCACTCAAATGTCTGATTCTTTTCACAGCCATGGCACCCCACTGCAGGTACTTTGATGTGAGTGGGTAGGGTAAGGGTTGTTACTGGTACAGGAGGGAGCTGAGAGCACTCTCTTGCACAGCGGTGAGGCTGAGTGGAAACTACGTACCACTGTCACACAACCTGGAGGTGGGGGTGCTGAACCTGACTAAGGGGTGGAACTGGAGCTATGCACATTTGTCCTCTAGGTCCCAGGGTCAGACAAGAGCTGTGGAGCTGTGTGAAAACTGGGTGGGAACTGTGCCAGTCTGGCAAGCTGCTAGATTATTTACTAATGCTGATTTCAAGTTATTCTCTTAAAATAAGAAAATACTTTATGTAAAATTTTAATCTTTTGAAACTTATTAAGACTTATTTTGGAGGCCAGCAGGTGTCATAGTGGTTATGTCATAGTGGTTATGGACTTCCATGTAAACTCCCATGTGGTTGACCGCAGTTCAAATCCCAGACCCAGTGGCTCAAAACTCACACCAAGTGCATGTGCATGAAAAATCTTAAGAGGAGAATGGACAAGAAGGGATTGTGGTGTGGCCATCCGCCCTGGAGGGTGATTTCTCACTTTCTATTTCTCTGCCTCTCTCTGTCTCTCTAGTGAGCACATGTGCCCTCTAGCAAAAATCTCTAAAACAAAGCAAAACAAGATTTATTTTGTAGCCATGCATATGGTCTTAGTTAGTCTTTCATGTGCAATTGAAATGGAGGTATATCTGCGATTTCATTTCCAGGTATATTTTTGCTGACATTTTTCCTACTGCTTCTCGTAGCTAGTAACATTTTATTATATACCGGACTTCATAAATAACATATTGTAGAAACAATAGATTCTATTATCTTCCTCTGAAGAGAATTTTTCTTTCTTGTAGGCAGTTTAACTATTGATCATTCTCTACGAACATGTTAAGGTTTGATTTTCAATTTTTAAAATTTTTTAAGAATTATTTCCTTTATTTTATTTATCATTATTAATATTATTTTTAATTTGACCAGAGTGAGACACACACACATACAGAGAGAGAGAGAGAGAGAAAGCAAGCTGCCAGATCTGAACTTGAACCATGGTCAGCCATGAGAGAGTCCAGCACCTTTAACCACCATGCCACCTGCCGGCTCCTTGATTTTAAGCTTTGTAATAATCTTAGTTTTCCCCTAAGTTTTAAAGCTTTTACTTAGTATTGAGCTATAGACTTTATTACAAAGTTATGGTCTTTATGACAAAAAAGAAAACCTACCCAATAATTGTATTCCTGGGTATTTATTCCAGGGAAACAGAAATGTTTGTATACCAAAAAAAAAAAAAAAAAAAAAAGAAAGGAACAACAACAACAAAAAAACGAGTGATCATAGGAGCTTTATTTTTAATAACTAAAAACTGGAAGCAACCAAGATACCCTCCATAAGGTGGATGACTTACCAAACTGCATAGCGTATGATTATACATATATATGTGTGTGTGTGTGTGTGTGTGTGTGTGTGTATGTACATGACTCAAAATGATATTAGAGAAATTGAGAATATTTTTGTTCTTGTTGGTGATTTGAGATGGTTGAGTGAAGAAAGTTAGTTATGACTACAAACGGATAGCATGGAGACCTTTGGGGTGACAGGATAGTTTTATGAATTGATGGCAGTCGTGATTCCATGATTCTGCATGTGTTAAAATGGCATAAACAGTACACACGTATTGCACTAATGTGAATGTCTGGGTTTAACACTGTACTGTAGAAGTGTAAGCTTTAATTATGACGAGATATAGAGTGAAGGGTACATGGGACCTATTTTTACAACTTCCTGTGAATTTGTTACTTACTATTTCAAAATTAAAGGTTTAAAAGATGGGTCAGGGGGATCTTTCTTTTTTTTTTTTTTTGAGAGGTTTTTGCTTTTAGGGCGCATGCGCTCGCCAGACAGACAGAGAGAGACAGAGAGATAGAAAGTGAGAAACCCCCCCCGTGGGGGGATGGCCACGCCGCAATCCCTTCTCCTCCATTCTCCTCTCGGGATCTTGGGCACGCATGCACACGCGCCCAGCATGAGTTTTAAGCCACCGGGTCCGGGACTTGAACCGCGGTCTACTACGTGGGAGTCCAGCGACATAGCCATTACGCTAACCACTGGTCCCTCTGAGGCTTTTACCAAGCCTATCCAAATGGGAGAGCAGAATCTGCTTTCCCATGTGCTGGACAACAACTGAAATTCTGCTCAGCTTTTCCAGATTTCCCGCTGTTGAGTTCTGCTCAGTAAATGGCCATCTCCCTCATGCGCCCAGGGCATCCTTGGATTTGTAAAGAATTTGTCAGGAAGCTTCCCTCTCTGCAATTTCCAACTTCTCTTGCAGCCCACACTGCATCTTCTAATACCTCGAGTCAATAATACTGTTGCTTTCTGCTTGCATTTCAGTCACCTCATACTTCATAAAATGCATAGCATTCTCAGGGGAGCAGCTGAGAAACGTAGATCTCACCCATGTGGCTTTCTTCTTTCAAGAATTGAGACCTTCCAGATCTTCCTGATTCTATTCAATCTCAAATGCCTTCAAATAATTTTATATATATTTCTCTATCATATAAATATACATACATATAAAGCACAGTAATTATAAAAGCAAATTATAAACTTATTATCTTACATCTTTAGAGTCTTTCACAGTTTATACACTATTTTTCTTTTCTTTTTCTTTTTGGAGAGGTTTTTGGTAGAGGGTGCATACACTTGCCAGAAAGACAGAGACACAGAAAGTGAGAAGTCACCCCTCATGGGGGATGGCTACGCCGCAATCTCTTCTCCTCCATTCTCCTCTTGAGATCTTGCGCACACACGCACATGCGCCTGGCATGAGTTTAAACCACCGAGTCCAGGACTCGAACTGCAGTCGAGTACATAGGAGTCCAGCGACATAACCATTACACCATCTCCTGGTCCCCTACACACACTATTTTTCTATTAATAATAATTAATTAATAGAGAGCAGTCCTGTGCATTAAAGAATATTACTCTATAATATATTACCTTTCTATAAAATATCCTGAATCTCCTTTTTATTTTTTGATCTTTTTTCCATCTTATACAAGTGCTTCATGCTAGTAAATCAAACATCTTGGTTTACTAGGACTCTCTCCTCATTCTCTGGCTATTTTCACTCTCTGTGGGTATTCTCACTCATTCTCATATTTTAACTATCTCAAGTCATAACCTCTGACCACATTCAGATTCATGTAACCTAATTGCCTATTGGAATCTCCACACATATCCACAGAAATGCCTCACAGAGCATATTCAAAAGTCAAGACTGTATTTTCCCTAAGACCTGATTTTAAAGGAAAAAATATTTTCTGTTTCTTAGAATGGTACCACCATTGTCGGTACTCAAGCTAAAAATATACAGGTTGTTCCTCACCTTTCAGGATCAAATATTCACCAAGTCTTGCCAACTCTACAGTTCCTTTCTTTCTTTTGTCCCATTTCTCCTCTTCATCCTACCTAGACGACTGTAATACATTCCTAATTAATCTCCTCATCCCCGATCTTGCCGCCAACTGGGCCAGGGATTGTAGGTTTACATAGGCAGACAGTAAACTTGGACTGCATTTGAAGTTAAAGAGGAACTATGGGATTGTTAAGGACTCTGGCAATACAAAAACTCCCCAAATTAGAATGTTAGCATGAGTGAAAATTAACACGCTCCTGTTCTTCTACTGGGAGAAGACAGGTTTAATAACAAAGAGCACCTTGGGTAGATGGCAGGTAGGCAGATCATACTATGGCTCCATTCCTCCCAGAGGGCAGAGGGTAAAGAATGAAAATCTGTACAGAGGTGGGCCTAAACCAGCAGAGAAGACAAAGGTGTTCAATCAAGGGGTCATATGATAGGTTTTCTAACTCCAAGATTCAACTCAATGAAGTAGAAATATAGCAGGATCATGCCAACCAAAAAAAGATTGAAATAAATATAAGAGAATAGCTTTTGGTTAAGATAAGTTACCTAAGCATTCTTCTATCTGTAAGTGGTTACACACTTCTTAATCACGTAAATGCTATGGAGTGATTCCTGTTAATCAAACTTTTATTATCATTTTCTTTATATTTAGAATATGTGTGCATGCACTGGAGAGTCAGAGAAAGAGAGAGAGAGAAAGAAAAAAAGAAAAGAAAGAAGCCCTCACAGTTCAAGGATGTACCACAATCCTTCTACTTTCAAAGCTCCATCCATCAGGGATCTGGGGACTGATGCATGCATGCCTAGAGTGTTGCCACCAGGGCTGGGATTTGAACCCCAGTTAGCTGTCTGAGGTCTCCTAGTTGCCCTCTCAGCTCCCACTCTGGGCTAGTCATTGGTGGCATGGAGCATGGGGCTGTGGGTGGAGCACAGGCAGGGGATAGATCAGCAAAATGACATGGTCTCTAGGCCCTTTCCCCACAAAGCCCTCACTCTGGATCGGGAATCCTGGTCACACCACCTTGGATACCGCTCCCCCCTGGGCAGATTCACTTGGAGAAGAACCAACACCTCTCTAGCTGGGATATGTTGAACAGTACAAAATACACTCTCTCTACCTCCTATTGTCCCATCTCTTCAGTGTCGGCCACTTGTGTGTGGCATCTGTGGCTCCAGGAGATAAGGGCCTGCCTGGCCATCTGGAGCCAGCCCAGGAGATGAAGGATTCTCACTATCTGGCTGCCTGTAATCTCTACCCCTCTGCCTTCCAGAAATCTCCCTCTCAAAGGCCAGACTGTCCCTGGCCCCTGGGCTTTCTCCTCAGTTGTAGCCGATTACGTGGAGCCTGTTCTTCCTCAGCTTCGAGGTTTATCTGGAGAGTGGGCAGGCCCTAGGCTCCACTTAGTGTCCTTGTGGGTATCACTGGGCATGAAGAGCTGGTTCTATTTCCCCGAAGGACCTCTTCTGACCCCTCAAACCTTCTGAACTCAATATGTGTGGCCACCTACATGCTGCTGAGCCAAAAAGCGCCACCCCCCCCACGCGCCGTGGTTGACCAAACCCACAACCTCTTGGTCCCTTCTAGTGGCCGCAAGCCTTGGACACTGTCTGTGGGTAGAGCACAACTTTGTTACCTCTCTGCCCTGCGGGCTGGGATCCAGGGTGAGGAATACGTCCTGCTCTGGGTTTTCGGTGCCTGCTCTCCACTCCCCAGGGCTGCTCTGGGCTCCTGATGCCTGCTCTGGGACTCCCAGTTTCCTTTGCACACAGTACTTAACTGCCACACCTCAAGACCAGCTCCCAAACTTCTTAATACAAATGTACTTCAAAGAGTGCATGGAGAAATGGCATTAAAGTACGAATTTATTTTAGTGCAAAAAATATTGAAGTCCATGCAAAGCTTTTTCATAATAGGCATTTCCCATAACTGTTTTGAAGACTTGCTCATGTAGTTCTGAGTGATTATTTTTATATTTCAAATAGTCTCAAGAATATGGTGGGAAGGCAGTGTGCCATTCACAATGTCCCGTGCAACAGTCTACCTAAACACGCCCCCAGTAAAGGAAGCAGGCCCTGCATACGCCACCAAGCTTCATTCATAAAAGCGCGAATCTGACAAATCACCTTCCTGTTCAGAGCACTTCAGGGCTCGCCATCACTTACACTAAGCACCACATCCTCCGTGGGTTGTAAAAAGCTCACCATCAACCTAATCCTCCTGTCTTTCAAACTTCATCTAAGTTTTTCACAGGGAAAAGCAATTTTTTTCATAATTAGTCTTAGATGCTGCGTTTGACTTTGAACCTTAGAGACAAAAAGTCTCTCTCATCCATCTTTTTTTCATCATCTCCTAGCAGGTTGGGTGGCCAGTGTAAACACTCATAACAGGTTTAGTGAATAAGCAATTTAATCAGCTAATTGGTCTGTAAAGAGCAGAGAGCAATTATGCCTGACTTTGCAAGACATCAATTCTCTGTTGCCCCTGCTCTGCATGACAGCGGCCACGTAGAATAACAAGCGAAATGAGAGTGGTGGTGTTTAAGCCAAACTTCCTTACTTGCAAAAACAGGTAGAGGGTGGATTTAGCTTAAAGACCATAACTGGTCAGTTCCTGAATTAAATGAATGAAAGGATAAACAAATGAATATGCAAATTGCCTTGGAATCATGTGATCCAGACCTTAAACCCTTTTCCCCAAGGAAATAGCATTCCTCAGGCCTCCGCTCATGAATTATTCATAACTTCCTAAAGCAAGGTTCAGGCCAGAGGATGCCCCAAGTAAAGGGAGAACAAGATATTTTTCTTTTATTTTTTATTCAACAGCTTGAATTGAATCATTAGGGTGCAGTATCACTTGAAAGATAGTAGCTGGGGACCAAGCAGATGGCGTAGTGTTTATATCACTGGATTCTCACATAGTCGACCATGGTTTGAGTCCTGGATCCGGTGGCTTAAAACTCATGCCAAGCACGTGTACATGGGTGCCCAAAATCCCAAGAGGAGAATGGAGAAGAAGGGATTGCAGTGTGGCCATGATTTCTCATTTTCTGTCTCTCTGTCTCTCCCTGTCTCTCTGGCAGGTGCACATGTCCTATAGCAAAATCTCTCTAGAAAAAAAAAAAGATAGGCAGCTGTCAAGTCATTTTGTTAGTTAGTTAGTTTGTTTGTTTTTGCAATAGGATATGTGCACTCATTGGAGAGAAACAGAGAGAAAGGGAAAGTGAGAAGTCACCCCCTAGGAGGGATGACCTTGCTGCAATCTCTTGTCTTCTCAGGATTTTGGACATGCACACACACGCACCCAGTGTGTTTTTCAAGCCGCCAGATTCAGGACTCAAACCGTGGTCAGCCATGTGGGATCCAGCACCTTAACCACCATGCCACCTGCTGGTCTCCACTCTCATAAGTTTTGTGTGTTTTTGTTTTACTTTGTTTTGTTTTGCTTGCCATAGTGTGCGTGTGTGCTTACCAGGGAGAGCGAGAGAGGGAAATGAGAAATCACCTCCCAGGGTATTGGCCATTCCACAGCCCCTTCCTCCTCCATTCTCTTCTTGAGATTTGGGGCACATGCTCACACATGCCTGGCCTGATTTTCAAGCCTCCAGGTTCGAGGCTTGAACCATGGTCAGCCATGTGGGAGACCAGCACCTTAACCACCATACCATTTGCTGGTCCCATAAGTTTTCAGAGCAGTACTTTACTATCATGTACATTAAATTAAGATAAACCGTCCTAATAATGAAAGCTATAATGCATGGGGTTTCCCAGGAGCATGGTTCCCATGGACAATGAAAACAGGAGTAAAGAGAATTTAAAAAGTGAGGCCAACAACGACTGAAGTATGTGAGTTACAACCACGATCAGAGCTTCGTGAGGCCCAACATGGAGGAAATAGCTCTGTGACTAAGTGATTGGGACAGATGGGTATCCAAAACAAGGTTCTTTGAACTAGGGGCTTCGTGAGGCCCAACATGGAGGAAACAGCTCTGTGACTAAGTGAGTGGGACAGCTGGGTATCCAAAACAAGGTTCTTTGAACTAGGTTCAAATACTAACTTTGACGCTTATTAGCAGTGGGTCTGACAAATGATTTAATTCTTCAAGGCCTCAATTTTAGCCTCAATAAAATGAGCATATCAATAATACCCATATTCTAGGGTGGTTTTTAGATTACAGGAGACGTATATTTAAAGCCCCGAGGTAGTGGGGAAAGCAGTGCTGGAACTCTGTTTTTAGGTGGCACCATGTTGGGTGTTTCGACATGTCTGGGCTCATGCACTGCTTCCACACCGTTTTATACATTTATTTGTTATTGCCTGTCTTCCCTCCCCCGCTAAAATGTAAGCTCAGTGAGAGCAGGGACCAGCCTCTTCTAAAAAGAGGAAACTTCAGGCTCAGAGCCTTAGACAGGCAAGACCAGTCAGCCAGAATTTAATGATAAAGTTTTCTCTTCATTTACACAGATTAATAGTTTTATTCCATTTTCTAGTTGGAGGAAGTGATACTGAGTTTCTCTGTATGGTTCTAATAAAAAAGCTTTCTAAATTAAATTGATTTGATAAATAAATCCCAATAGGAACGTAAATGTATTTAGGTATATTTATATAAAAGTGATTGAGTGAAAGAAAAGGTATTAGGTAAATGAGTGTAAAGACAAGACAAGGGGTCTTCGAAAATGTTTTGGAAAATACATATTAGGAAGAAACTATGCACAGATTTCAAAAGTTTTTTTGCATCAAAATTAATTTGTACTGGGGCTGGTCTTGGGGCCCACTGGTTAAAGGAACCAGATTCCACATGGCCAAACGCAGTGAGAATACTGGTTCTGGCAGCTTGAAAACCACGCCAGAAGAAAGGACACATATGCTAGGAATCCTAACAGGATGGAGAAAGGATTGCAGCATGACCATAACCCCCCGGGGGGTGCTTTCTCCCTCTCCCTTCCCCTCTGTCTCTCCTGTCTCTCTCTGGTGAGCACGCATGCCCTCTGGTAAAATCAAAACAAAACAACTTGTATTTTAATTCCATTTTTTTCTATGAATACTTTGAACTTCCCTCGTATAAGGCAAACATATATCATTTTATTTCTGAAGTCATAGCTATTGAGGGCTTGCTATAGCATTGAGTGTCTGAGTTTCTATCCCCCAGGGACTTCACATAATGATCTATAAGGAACAACCTTATCATGGTCAGAATTGGAAGACCAAGGGTTGCACAAGAAGAGTCGGCTATGAGGAGGTGCCTGAGAAGAGCCTCTCTACGCCAAAGGGAAAGGCTCTGAGCTCTTGCTTCCTCACCTCTCCCCTCGTCTAATTATGTTCCAGTAACAAACCTTCCTAGTGAGACACCGAATATCTTGGGGTGAAGTTCTATGCGTATCAAAAAACACAATGAAGTGAGGCGTGCAGACGAAAGCGGATGGAATGAGATGCCAGTCTGTCGAGATTGCCTCACTCCACGAGGCTCTCAAACCACACATGGGGACATCACGAGGCAGGGTTGCATCCCAATCCGGAGGACCAACAATGTTTCTCCATATCCCCTCTTTTTCCTATTTTCCTTTCCCAACCTTTTTCTTCTTTTTTCAGTCTGGTTTTGTTTATAGGAAGAAATCGAATGCACACTCTGATGAAACCCCGGAGTCTTGGTCAACTGGTTTTCAATTACACTGGAGCCGGGTAGGCGGGAGACAGGAAGACGTGTCAACTCCCTGAGCACTTTCTTGGTTTTCAGGCAGCTTCCAGAGGCACGCTGGAAGCAGACCTGGTGACGGGTGTTTTATGTGCTGGGAGAATGGTCTTTCACATCAGTGCTTCTCACACTTGAAGGAGAAAAGACCAACTGAAGATCTTCTGAATGGGTAGTCGGGGTGGCTCAGGAGGGTCTGCGGTTCTAACAAGCAGCAGAGGATGCTGAGTCTGCTGGTCCAGGGACCACACACGCCCTTAGCAGTGAGGTTGTGTCATTGTCATCACCATGGCACTGGCGCCACGCTCTCACTTAGATGCTGGATCGACATGCGTTTCTCCCACTCCCTCTCTCTCTGTGTCTCCTGTCTCTCTCTGGTGAGCACACATGCCTGCACCAGAAACATGCTTCTAGGTCCTGGAGGAGGCACAAAGATGAAGATTGATTTCTGCTTTCAGCAAGCTTGCAGACTGTACCTAAGCTCACAGGCAAGGACACAGAATAGTACTAGAATTTTACTGTGAAAACATCCCCATGATAAAGGCAGGGTATACGCTGTCCTCAGATGGGTGCATGTGGGAGGCAGCAAATATTTTAGGTACACGTTGAAAGGCAAGAATATAGAGCACTGGAGTTTTCCAAAATTTTAAGTTGCTCTTAGAATCCTCTTCTCTGGGGTCCCCAGACAATGCATCTCCTGTCTTCCATTGCTGCCGAATTTGGTTGCCCTTAAATCTCACCATAGATGGAACCACTATCCTTCATGCGGACATTGGATGTAAGGTCTAATATTAATACTCAATACCACGTGCTACCTTGATATTGGGTGAATTCAGGAGGTCTTTGAGTGGCCTAACTGCAAACCTCCTCTCTGCACTCTGCCCTCTTGAGTAAGACCCCCTAGTCCAACAGCGCTCCTTGTCAAGGGGACCAGGCACAATTCCTGCTCATCCCTGAGTAGCGGGTTTTGTTTGCCTTAAAGCTCACACGATTCAAACCAGCAATCACGCCCTCCCATGGGAGCCTGAGGTCATGCCATCTTCTGCGTTATTTGCATCCTCCTAGGTGCGACCCCTGTGTGGCTCTCCAGATGTGTATGTCCTCCTTCCTCAGGATGTGAGCTCATGTACTTAATAAATTTCTGTAGATTGCCCTGTCCAGTCTTCAATATTTTGTGTTCAGCCACCCCCATAACCATAGAGCAGAAATCCTCCCTCCATGAAGTAAGTGAATAGGGAGTAATTAAAGCAATCTGTGATTTGGCATTGAGTGGGCTTGCGGTTTGATAAGTGTACCGATGGCTCACAGGTGTCGTCTGCTGTATGGAACACGGATTTCAGACAGCTTTGAGATGATGTTTATGATCTTCACTACCTTGCAGGCATTCAGGCATAGGCTTATGCTAACTCCCAAATGCCTCGCTATTTAAAATCCTTTGGATTGGACATTGGATATCCATTTCAGTAATCCTTTCACTTACACTAATAGTGTTCACTGCCTAACACAAAGTTGCAGGCATTTAAGCTACTCATATGTGTTACGATTTACCCTAAAATATTCAGACTATGTTCAACTCAATACCAAAATCATCACTAAAATACATAATCATTATATGAAGTCACTAAAATGCAAGCATCATAGAAGAATATTCCTTCAGCATTATTTGTAATCGTTTCAAACTGCGATGTCCATCAAAAGCCAGTATCTAGGGACCAGCAGGTGGTGTGGAGGTTAAGGAGGTTGGATCCCACATGGCCTACTTTGCAATTCCAGTCCTGGACCCAGTAGCCTGAAAACCATGCCGGGCATGCATGTGTGTGTGCCCAAAGTCCCAGGCTGAGAATGGAACAGAAGGGATCCCAGCATGGCCATCTCACCCGACAGAGATTTCGTGCTTTCTCTTGTTTTCTCTGTCTCTCTCCAGCAAGCACACATGCCCTAAAACTAAGAACCAGTATCTCACCCAAAATGTCCATTAAGAGTGAAGACATAAGCCAGGATTTATTTACACGGTGGGTTACTACTGAGCAATTAAAGTAAACAAAGTGCAGCTGAGCTGCATGCAGCAACTTAGGTAAGTCTCACAAACATAATATTGACCAGAGAAATAAGACATTGGGTCCAGCAGTTGGCATAATGGCTATGTTGCTGGACTCCCACGTAGCCGACCGCGATTCGAGTCCCAAACCCGGTGGCTTAAACTCACACCGGGCGCATGTGCGTGTGTGCCCAAGATCCCAAGAGGAGAATGGAGGAGAAAGGATTGCGGTGTGGCCATCCTCCCTGGGGGGTGATTTTTTGCTTTCTGTCTCTCTGTGTTTCCAGCAAGCACATGCACCCTATAGCAAAAATCTCTCAAAAAAAAAAAAAAAAAGCACAGAAAAGACAA
>NW_006159566.1:1348796-1350420 GCF_000334495.1 Tupaia belangeri chinensis
CTTAAAACTCACGCCGGGCGCGTGTGCGTGCATGCCCAAGATCCCGAGAGGAGAATGGAGGAGAAGGGATTGCGGCGTGACCATCCCCCTGGGGGGTGATTTCTCGCTTTCTGTCTCTATGTCTCTCTCTGTCTGTCTGACGAGTGCACGCACCCTACAGTGAAAAACTCTCCCAAAAAAAAAAAACACGTGGATTATGTTACATAAAATTTTAAAACAGGCAAAACAAATCTATGGCATTGGAAGTTCTCACAGTGGCTAACAGTAAGAAGAAAAAGAAGGAAGGAATAATCAGGGAGAGAAATAAGGGAGGGCTTCTCGGGGTGAATTCAGTGTTCAAGTCCTTGACCTGGGTCGTGGTTTGATAGGTATTTTGTGACATTTCATTGTGCTCTACGTTCTTTTCCGAATGCATCTTACATTTCAATGAAAAGTTGTACTATGTTAGCAGTTTAAAAAAGAATCAGTATCTTGATATCCATGGAGAGTTTTTTTAAGGGACTATAATATGCTTAATATGAAGATGGGGTTCCTGGGGTGAACAAGACCCTTGTGGTTTCCTGTGGTATACCAAGATGCAAACTGGTCACTAAAAATTAGTGCCCTGGGTAGTAAGTGACAAAGCCCATGATAAATATCAGTGCAAAATGTAGTAGGAATTCAAAGGAAGGAAAGATCACTGAAAGCTGCAGCATCAGGGGAGGTCTCCTGGAGGAGGTGTCAGAGCAGGTGGGCCTTGAAGGGCAGATAAGATACATGGACGTGGCTGAAGACATTGCAGGTGGAGAAATGGTACCAAGAGGGTGAGTCTCAAATGGACAGGGACGGGGTCAAGTGCTTTAGGGTGACAAAAGCACAGAACTGTGGTAGGAAGTGATGGGAAATGAAAATGGAAGAATAGACGAAATCCAGTCCTGGAAGTCTCTTACTGTCACATTAAGGGGGTCAGGCTCTATTCTGCAAACTGTGGGGTCTTAATGAAGGAGAATTGAGCCTTAGGAAGATAAAAAATGGCCACAATATGCCCAACAGATCTTAGGTGAGAAGAATTAGCTAGGGGAAGCTAGGGAAGACATCCAGCTGTCATCCACCCCTGAGGTGTAGACAGCATGAGGAATAGAAAGGGCCACCAGCACTGGTTGGGTGAACTGATTTACTTTTCTAAGTGTTAATTTGTTCATCTGTGAAGTAGGGCTAATAAAGCTGTTCTGAGGCCTGAGAATACCAATGAATACAAGGTATTCACTCCCAACAGAAAGCTGATACATGGTGGTGGTCATTAGGATTATGATTACCATCCTAGCAGTCTTAACTCAATTTTCTTTGGATCTAATCTAAATTAAGATTTCTTTCAACCCAGAAGATGGAACACCAACCTTCAAGGAAGCAATTTCCTTCAACAAATTGAAACTCTTTCAGAATTCTCCCCAAACATAATAAAGTAGCCCCCCCTTTATCCTCACCAACCTTCAAGGAAGCAATTTCCTTCAACAAATTGAAACTCTTTCAGAATTCTCCCCAAACATAATAAAGTAGCCCCCCCTTTATCTTCAGGAGGTACATTCCTCTTCCTGCCCCCAGCAGGTGCACGACACTGCAGATAGTATCAAACCCTATGTGTGTG
>NW_006159566.1:1368428-1370310 GCF_000334495.1 Tupaia belangeri chinensis
TATATATATATATATAAAATGTGTGTGTGTGTATATATATATACACATATATATATAATGTGTGTATATATATATATATAAAATGTGTGTGTGTGTATATATATCTATAATGTGTGTGTGTATATATATGTGTGTGTATATATATAAAATGTATATACACACACACATTTTTATACACACACACACATATATATACACACATTATATATATATACACACACACATACATATATATACACACATTTTATATATATATATATATACACACACATTTTATATATATATACACACACATTATATATATATATACACACATTATATATATATACACACATTTTATATATACACACATTATATATATATACATACACATTATATATATACATACACATTATACATATAACACACATTATATATATATACACATTCACATATATACACATACATTATATATATACACACACACACACATATACACACAAACATACGCACACACATATACACTATCTTTACATATACACGCATACCAGTGATAAAGTTTAATTTACAAAAGGACAGTAGGAGATTAACCACAATAACTAATAATACAATTATAACGAAATGCTGCAATAAAAGTTAAGTGATTGCTTTCTCTCTCTCTTTCTCTCTCAAAATAGCTACTGCCTATTTTTTTGAGAGGATTTTTTTTTTTTTTTTTTTTGCTATAGGGCACATGTGCTCGCCAGAAAGACAGAGAGAGACAGAGAGACAGAAAGCGAGGAATCAACCCCCACCAGAGGGGGTGGCCACGTTGCAATCTCTTCTCCTCCATTATCCTCTCGGGATCTTGGGCACGCACCCACACATCCCCAGCATGAGTTTAAGCCACTGGGTCTGGGACTCGAACTGTGGTCGGCTACATGAGAGTTCAGTGATATAGCCATTATGCTAACTGCTAGTCTCAGCTACTGCCTATTTTTGAACTGCAGTTGACCTGGGATAACTGAAATCTTGGCAAGTAAAACTGGATCAGGGAGGACTACTGCATGCAAAATAAACAAAAGAAAAATCCCTGTGCGTTTGATAATGTCTCAGTGTCCGTTCTCAGCATTATCCAAAAATGCCATCTCTCTAGAAATTAGAGACCAGATGAATTAATAATCGATCACCTTTCCTCCTGTCCACACCCAGTTTCAAGGTCAACAGTCACCCCAGTGACAGCTCTTGTCTGGAACAGATGCCTTTTCAGGAGGGCAATTTTGTTTACTAATTTAACCACAGACACCACTCCGTGTGACTCAAAACGTGGTTAGCGTCTGTAACAAAATCCATGCAAATAAATCTCCCATGCACCATTGCGAAGATCCTCGGCAACCTCATGCATTATTAAGGAGCTTATGTAAGCGTGCGCCGCCTCAGGCGGGTGTCTTTTCAGAGCTCCTTGGGATTTCTCTTGTGATTTTTGTGTTCTCTCTCCTTCAGATGTTTGGGTTCTCTGAGCTGTCATTCTACAGAGATGATTTCTATCCTGGATTGAAGAACCAGTCAAAAAAAAAAAAAAAAAGGCAGAAAGTGAACATTTATTTTTCCCTTCAGAATTAATTTGTCTGACACGAAACTCACAAAATGTCAAGAAAATAGACCTAGCTTCACCAAAAAATGAGGAGTTATCTATATTTTTAAAAGTATCTTATGGTAATGAAAACTTGAAGTCAAAGGGTTAATTTCCACAAAATAACATTCTGCATTCTGTTTACCATAGTTCATTGTTTTTACATTTAATATTTACTATACTGATTTTTTTTGGGGGGGGAGGTTTTTTTTGCTATAGGGCACGTGCGCTTGCCAGAAAGACAGAGAGAGACAGAGAGACAGAAAGTGAGAAATCACCACCCAGAGGGGA
>NW_006159566.1:1370674-1379492 GCF_000334495.1 Tupaia belangeri chinensis
TGATCACGCCGCAATCCCTTCTCCTCCATTCTCCTCTTGGGATCTTGGGCACGCACGCACATGCACCCAGTGTGAGTTTAAGCCACTGGGTCCGGGACTTGAACTGCAGTCGGCTACATGGGAGTTCAGCAACATAGCCATTACACTAACTGCTAGTCCTTTACACTTATTTTTGACAATGGAACAGAATCGCTTTAGTTCTGGTTGAGCTTAAATTTGGGCTTGGTTTGATATGAGATGTCTCCTGGCTGGAGTCCATTTACCTGTTAACCTTAGAATAAAGGGGGTACACCTCTCCCGTGACTGTATACACAATTCTCACCAGCTTGGATATCTGGCTTCCCATGTTAGAGAAGATTAGAAGCAAGTGGGAAGCTAGAATCAGACAGGCGGACGATGGTAAGCATCGATGACTGGCGACCCGATAGAGTGAAAGAACTAGCCACGGCTGAAGCACATGCACGAAAACACAAACCCAGCAGTTTGCAGCCATTAAACATAGGGCAAATCAATAGCTACTGACCCCCAAATTATATCGAGAAATGCTTCAAGTTGTCATCATACATACATCATAAAGTTATCATACATTTAAAAACGCTTTTCACCCAAAATGGTTTAAATTGATTTTCACTGCTTCTAGGGATAATCTTCAGACATTTAAAGTTTCTATTTGTGTGTATGGAACTTTTCTTCAATGTCAAGAGATAAAAGATGTTAATATATATTTATAAAAATGGCTGTATCTACCACTTCTATTAACTTTAAAATATATAAACATACTATCTGAATTTTTACAGATTTTCCCCTCAGGTCAGTTTCCAATGTGGAGTCAAATACTATACTATATTTCTAAAATGACTGCATAGCAGTGTTTCTTGGAATATTGCTTATGATAGATGCTTTATGGAAGAATATGGCCAAGAAAGTGGAAGGCATATTCACAATGCAAGAAGACCTAGAAAAAAATCATGAAAACAAAATTAAAAGATGAATATGTTTTGATATAAAATGAATATATTTTGATATGCATTTATTTATTTATTTATTTTAGAGATTTTTGCTATAGGGCATGTGCGCTCGCCAGAGAGACAGAGAGGCAGAAAGCGAGAAATCACCTCCCAGAGGGGATGGCCACGCCACAATCCCTTCTCCTCCATTCTCCTCTCGGGATCTTGGGCACACACGCACACGTGCCCGGTGTCAATTTTAAGCCACCAGGCCCGGGACGCGAACCGCGGTCGACTACATGGGAGTCCAGCAACATAGCCATTACGTTAACTACTGGTCCCACAGTTTTTTAATATTCTGAATTTCCCATGAACTTTTTGAAGATCACCCTCCCCACATACAGAGAGCTATATTAAAAGTCTTTGAAATGTCCTGTAATAAAAGAAATCCTAACTTCTGCAGACCTGTGTTTCCTAAGTTATTTCACCAATGAGTCTTTTTTGGTGTAAAAATGATCTATATTCTGTAGTAATTATCTTCTCCCAGTTCTACTACTAGAAATATTTGTCCCTGGTGGAGGTTCCCATTTAGGGCAACAATCGAGGTGGAAATCCACATATGCTCAGAGGGTTTTAACTGAAGCGAGTCTAACAAAGGGATTGTTCTGAGACGTGTATCCGGAGGTAGAACTAATACAAATTCAGGTGTTGACAGTATTGGGAAACTCTTACCCCCGGGGAGCGTGAAGACCCTAGGGAGAGCACATCTGGAGCTTAGTGAGAGCTTGCTGCGGCCAGTTGCGTGCCTCCTGGAAAATGTTAAGCAGCCTGCTCTTCCGGAGGAAAGATGCTGCCCGGGACAGTGGCTGACACTCATGGAGGAAGTCCTCCTGCCATAGCCAGTTTCGAACTCTCAATGTGAAGTCCGGGAACGTGGTGTTGGGCAGTTTCTGTCCTACAGCTATAGCAGAAGTAACCGCAAAGCACAGATAATAGTAAGATACACGTGGAGACCAGCAGATGGCTCATGGTTACATGGCTGGACTCACACATTGTCGACGGCAGTTCAAGTCCTGGACCCCACAGCTTAAAACTCACACAGGCTTCATGCGTGCCCAAGATCCTGAGAGGAGAATGGAGAAGGGATTGCCGCATAGCCACGCCCCCCCCCCCCACTGGGAGGAGTTGATTTCTTGCTTTCTGTCTCTGTCTCTCCAGCAAGCACATGTACCATATAGCAAAAAAGTCTCTTAAAAATTTGTAAAGTACACTAATACCATGCATGTCAGTCAAGACAAGGATATCACTATATCATCAGCAAATAGCTTCTCATTCTTGGTCCATTAAGCATACTTTTACCCATTTTTATCCTTCCCCTTCCCCCACCCTCCCTTCCATGCTAAGCTTTTTTTTTTTTTTCACATTTTATTGATTCACAAAAGATCTTAAAGTATGGAGAAAGATGATAGAATCTAGTGACAAGTGCACTGTAATCTTCTGAAACTTTTTTTTCTCTCTCTCCATTCCCCCCTTTACTACTAAAGAGGTATAATAACTTATTTGTAAAAAAAAAAAAAAAAGTTAGACTAATCTCAATTTGGTCTGTTATTTGCACAAAGCCCCATAGGAATTCAATTTCTGGTGCAAGACAACAGATACTATTGTATTATTGAACTTATGCAAATAACCAGTCTGCCACAAAATAAGAATTCTCACAAGTATTTTCCAATTGCAAAGGGGTAAGGAAGGGAGAAAAGTTTATGTTTCATTTTTAAAAATTCTTTTTTTAACAAATTGCTGAACCCAATAACTCAAAAGAAAACAAAAATCTTTAAATCTGGAAGACAACGCATAGAAGAAAATCAGCAATGTTTTAGAGAAAAGTCATAGAATTCTATTTCACCAGTTCAGTCTCCTGTAATCTCTCTTTTGTTGAATTTGCAGTGTTACTGTGGTCTGATATTTCTGTTAGCATTCAACATTATTGTCGCCATTTCAGAACTTGTCCCTACCATTAAGTTGGCCTTTTTCTTGGTCATTTTTTTTTGTTCTCTTACTTGTCTGTCTGTCTGTAGTTTTCCTGCTATAATACTCCTTTAGAACTTCTGTAAGAGCTGGTCTGGTGTTGGTAAATTCTTTCAGGTTTTGTTTATCTGAGAATGTTTTCATCTTTTCTTCCCATATGAAGGATAATCTTAATGGATATAATATTTTTGGTTAAAATTGTTTTTCACTTAACACTTTCCAGTGGGATGTCTTAGTGTATATGTTTGAGACCTGGGGTTAAGCTGGTTATGTTAGGATCCCCCAAATTAAATTTAAAAGTATATAATGAGGCAACAATCACCAGGAATTGATTTTTTAAACAATGCTGCTCAGGTGAGTGCACCTAGATTTAGAGTAAGTTATTCCATGAATATGGCTCTCAAGTATTAATGGTGCCACAACTGACAGTTTTTCTCTTTATTTGAATTCAACTATTATTTTCTATCTGGCTTGTTCATTTGAGAACATCTTCCTAGAGTACTTCATTTCCTCAGAAGTGGAGCTAAAGGTATTAGTTTTAGGATTCTGGGTAATTCATATGAGAGCTGTACTTTAGCCAGAAGCTAGGGCAGACTGAGGACTAATGGGAGTCACACAGGGGAAACAGGCCCCACCTACAATGTTCAAGCAGGGTACAATGGTCTTCCTGAGCCGAAGAGGCAGAGATCAGAATTTGGGACACTCGAGGTGGCTGGAATCTGGAAGAAAGGTGTCTTAGCTCAGGCTATTATAGCACGTATCATAGATTAGGTGAGTTAAACAGTAGGAATCTCTCTCACAGTTCTGGAGACTGGGAAGCCCAAAGTTCAGGGTGTCTGCTGATTCAATTTCCCAGTGAGCACCTCTTTTCTCTTTTGCAGATGACTGCCCTCTCACTGTATCCTCCAAAGGAAAGCCTTGATCTCTCTTCCTCTTCTTATGAAGGCATTAACTGCCCAACACTCATCTCCTCATCTAAAACAATTGTCTCCCAGTGGCCCCATCTCCAGATAATATCACATTAAGACTTAGGCTTTCAATTTAGGAATGTTCAAGGGACATAAACATTCAGTCTATAGCCAGAGGACAACAGAGAAGAGAGAGCTTTGCAAAGAAGGAGCCCAGACATTCTGTGGGCTTCACCATTAACTGCTGACTGATGTCTAGTATATACATGCAAAGAGAAAGACTTCCCAGAAAGTGGTTACTAACAGGTTATAGTGGAACGGAGGCACCTAAAGCCAATCAGTAATGAGGACATGGGAGTTTCAGCTCTGTTGCCGGGAAGAGTTCTTCTTTTGTTGACACCTCCTTACAAATCTTTTTTTTCCCCTTTTTTTGACCCATTGAGACATTCTATTTGTATGCACATCTTACATCTCTAGAAAAAGAATCCCAATATTTTCCCTCCTGTGTGTTTCCATCTTGCTTCTCTGTGGTCTATGATGCCAGCTAAGGTTGTCAATACAATAAAACCAGTCTTACAGGATTGGAGACGATTATTCTGCCATTTCTCTAGCTCTTTGAGATGCATGTCAAATCTGCGGCTGATCACGCCACACCTGTTCAATCTGCCAGTGAGGTTCACAACAAATATTCCGCCTTTGTGGTCATCAATGATTGCAAATTTGCCTATGTAACCATGCTTCATCATCACAGAAACCAGACAATGACTTTGGAGCACAGTCTAATAAGAACTGGCATTTGCCTCTCTTTTTGGCATTGTTGATGCTTTTGAGAGGATCATCCAGGACATTCATGCATAGCATTAGTTCATGGAAATATGGCGGAAAGAGCCTCCTTAACAATCTTAATAGCATTCAGCTGAGATACCAAACGATCCATGCCTAAGGGTAAGTACTGTTTGTATTAGCCTTCTTAACCAGAGTTCCATCGGAGTATTGAGGCCTATTACCCTAAAAAAATATTGAAAATAATGGATTCATTTCTTTTTCTAACCACCTAGGATAAGGGTCAGGAAATTTTTTTCTTAAAGAGAACAGATAGTACATTTTTATAGGCTCTGCAGGCAAAGGGGTGAAAGCAAAGGTATTATTTTATTGGTATTTATATAACCATTTAAAATGTAACCATTTAAAAATGTGAAAACCATTCTTAGCTCATAGATCATACAAAAATAAGAAATGGACTTAATATGACCCAAAGGTCATAATTTGCTGACCCTAATTTTACTTACTTTTTAGATATTTCTACCATGATTTATATACTTAATATTGACATATACTAATTATATGTATTTGTGAGAGTACAATGTAATTTTTCTATGTGATTACAATGTGTGATGAGTAAATCAGGGTAATTAGTATACCATGGTTTTATTTTATTTTATTTATTGCCCGAAGGCATGTGTGTTCACCAGACAGAGACAGAGAAAGAGAGAAAGCATTCCCCAACCCCTAACGGATGCAATCCTTTCTCTATTTTGCCTTCCTGTCAGAATCTTGGGCATGTGTCTGCCATGTTTCTCAAACCACTGAGGCTGAGTACTGAGCTGTAGTTTGGCATGTGGGGTCCGGTTCCCTTAACCATAGGTAAGGATGGCCCTACTCTGATGTTAAAAAGTATTATCATGTGACAGCCACAGAAAAATTGAGAAAATAATCACTGAAATCATTTCTTATACTATGTGACCCAAACAAAAAACTGGTTGAGAAAAGTCATAAGACCTATTCTACCCAACAGAAAATCTGCATGGGACAAATTTTGGAGATTGTGCCTTGCCAAGTTAGAGAACTTGAGAAACACCTTATGCGTTCCACATATCTGCACAGACAAACCATCAAGCCAACCACTAACAAGTTTACATTGGCCAGACAACAAATCAGTGGCCTACTTAAATGACAACAAAATAGTCTAGAAAGGAAGATAGCAGAATCCAGAGTCTCTACAACGTATCAACCACAATGTTCATTATAACATAAAGTTACGCGATATGTGAGGAAATGAGAAAATATAACCCAGACTCAAGAAACAAAAGAGTTCATAGGAGCTAACACTAACATGTGTCCCTAAGATAGAGCAGAGAAAGTGAGAAAGCTGTAAAAGCAATTGTTATAGATATTGTCTTTGTTTTTTGCATTGCTAACAGAAATGCTTACGACAGGGTGATTTATGAAGAAATAGGGGTGTGGTGACTCTCTGTTCTGGCAGGTGGGAAGTCTGAAGGTGTGTGCCTGGCATCAGGCCAGCCTACAACATGGCCGACGTAGCACAGAGAACGAGGGATACCCGCAGAGAGAGCTGCAAGTGGGTTCCCCCTTTTATAGCCACCAACTCTCCCAGGACCTAACCCTTTGTCATAAGAGCTAGATCTCACTGGGCCTTGCAAGACGTTATTAGTCTATTCATGAGAGTATTACCTCCATCATGCAGTCCACACCCGCTTGACTTCGCTGCCTCCCAACAGCTAACTCCTAAACATGAAACTTTGAGGGACGAATCGTTACTCATAACAATATCTTGAAAGGAAGGAAAAACATGTTTCTTATGAGTAAACAAAGGAACTCTCATTTGCACCCCCTTTTACTGCGTTCTCTACTTTTAGCATTTTCCGTGTTTATCTACCACTTGTTGAAAAATCATAATGGGACAAAGAAATGGGGTATTATCTGTTGAAGAGAACTTTACAGAATTATCAACTAGACTGGGGAGAAATGCACACGTTGGAATATGCAGTTTGCAAGCTAAATCACGTGACTGAATGTATAAAAGAACTTGAAATAAAATTAAAAAAAATTTTTTTTTTTAAATCATCTCCCAGAAATATCAGAAGTACATTCAGAGGAAATATTGTTCTGTTAGTTCTTTTTATTCCTCGAATTTTAAACTGGCACACAGGAAGCACTCAGTAAATATTTGGAGAGCTGAAATGCTAAATTTTATTGCAGTAGGTAAGCACGACAAGTTTATCAAGAGCATACACTGACCGAGTTTCGTGCGGCAGAGCTATTCCATCAATATTATTTAATGTCTGCTATTTGTCAGGACTGTGCTAATCACTAGATACAATGAGCCAGACACAATCTTTTCTCTTTCAGGATTTCACATGTGCATTTGTCAGTGCTATTTCCTCCACTCACCATATAGCTGAGTTCTTTTCATCCTTCACATCTCATCGTACAATCACATTCTCGAATGGGAACCAGCAGTTAGCGTAATGGCTTTGTTGCTGGACTCCCACGTAGTCGACCGCGGTTCGTGTCCCAGACCCGGTGGCTTAAAACTCACGCCGGGCGCGTGTGCGTGCGTGCCCAAGATCCCGAGAGGAGAATGGAGGAGAAGGGATTGCGGTGTGACCATCCCCCCTGGGGGGTGATTTCTCGCTTTCTGTCTCTGTGTCTCTCTCTGTCTGTCTGGCGAGCGCATGCGCCCTACAGTGAAAATCTCTCCCCCCCCAAAAAAAAATTAAAAAAAATCACATTCTCGGAGAGGCCTTTCTTGAAGATATGCTGTCTATGGTAGTTCACTGAGTTTCTTTTTTAATGAAAAATATTGTTCTTGTTATTGTCAAATAATACACAAACAGACACATGCATGCAACCTGTACAAAACAGATGTATCATTTAATGAATATAGTAGACACCGTTGCAGCTACCACTCAGGTGCAATGAGAAATAAAACTTGGACAGCGACTCTAGGAACCTTCCTTGGCCCCATACCCAGCACGGTTTTCTCCCTTTCCCACGAAGTGACTGACAGTTATAAAAATTGCTTCCTTGAATTTCTCTTTAACTTTATCACTCAAGTGTACAACCCTAACCATTATAGCATTGACCTATTTTGATATGTTTTGAAAGTCTCTTTACTTATAGCTTACTGTTCTTTATGAAAATTTTAAAACCAAAAAACTAAGGTATAATTTACATATGACAAGTGCATGGATATCAAATGTATAGATTAATGAAGTTTGATTAATCGATATAACCAGGCAGCCAACATTCCAATCAAAGCATGGGCTATCACAGACTGATCTCATAGCCTAGTGGTTAAGAGAGCCAGATTCCACACAGCCAACCAAACAGTTCAAATCCTGGGCCCTGCAGCTTATAAAACACATCAGGAATATATGTATAGGTGCCCCAAGTCCCAATGGGATGAAAGAACAGGAGGATAAGGGATTGTGGTGTGGCCACAGTCCATTGGGGGGTGTTTTCTCCCTCTCCCTTTCTTTCCCTGTCTCTTTGTCTCTCTCTAGCAAGCACATACACCTTCTGTCAAATAAAAGAAAAAAAGGGGAAGATAACCAAAACCATCTTATTATTCCTGAAAGTTCCATCTTGCCCATTTCAGTCAGTTGCATCCCAAAAGGCAATTACTGTTCCAGTCTTGACCAGTATAATCCTGTTTAGCCCACTCTAGAAATACAAGTAAGAAGAATCGCACAGTGATTCATGCCTAGTGTCTTTTACTCAATATAATAGTTTAGAGAATCATCTTTGTTGTTTTGCTTCTCAGTTCTGAGTTTCTTTATATTGCTGACTAGTATTCCATTGTATAAATAAATATCTTTTATTCTTTTGTGGATATATATATATATATATACACAATCAGCAGATTGTTGTTACAGTCAGTAAGTTATGGGTCACCTGGTGGTGTGGTGGTTAAGACACTGGATACCACATGGCCAACTACAAGATTTGAGTCCTAGACCTGGTGACTTGAAAAACACACTGGGAACCAGCAGTTAGCATAATGGCTATGTCACTGGACTCCCACATAGTTGACCGTGGTTCACGTCCCGGACCCAGTGGCTTAAACTCATGCCGGGCACGTGTGTGTGCGTGCCCAAGATCCCAAGAGGAGAATGGAGGAGAAGGGATTAAACC
>NW_006159566.1:1382644-1389421 GCF_000334495.1 Tupaia belangeri chinensis
TGATTTCTCGCTTTCTGTCTCTGTGTCTCTCTCTGTCTGTCTGGCGAGCGCATGCGCCCTACAGTGAAAATCTCTCCCCCCCCAAAAAAAAATTAAAAAAAAATCACATTCTCGGAGAGGCCTTTCTTGAAGATATGCTGTCTATGGTAGTTCACTGAGTTTCTTTTTTAATGAATAATATTGTTCTTGTTATTGTCAAATAATACACAAACAGACACATGCATGCAACCTGTACAAAACAGATGTATCATTTAATGAATATAGTAGACACCGTTGCAGCTACCACTCAGGTGCAATGAGAAATAAAACTTGGACAGCGACTCTAGGAACCTTCCTTGGCCCCATACCCAGCACGGTTTTCTCCCTTTCCCACGAAGTGACTGACAGTTATAAAAATTGCTTCCTTGAATTTCTCTTTAACTTTATCACTCAAGTGTACAACCCTAACCATTATAGCATTGACCTATTTTGATATGTTTTGAAAGTCTCTTTACTTATAGCTTACTGTTCTTTATGAAAATTTTAAAACCAAAAAACTAAGGTATAATTTACATATGACAAGTGCATGGATATCAAATGTATAGATTAATGAAGTTTGATTAATCGATATAACCAGGCAGCCAACATTCCAATCAAAGCATGGGCTATCACAGACTGATCTCATAGCCTAGTGGTTAAGAGAGCCAGATTCCACACAGCCAACCAAACAGTTCAAATCCTGGGCCCTGCAGCTTATAAAACACATCAGGAATATATGTATAGGTGCCCCAAGTCCCAATGGGATGAAAGAACAGGAGGATAAGGGATTGTGGTGTGGCCACAGTCCATTGGGGGGTGTTTTCTCCCTCTCCCTTTCTTTCCCTGTCTCTTTGTCTCTCTCTAGCAAGCACATACACCTTCTGTCAAATAAAAGAAAAAAAGGGGAAGATAACCAAAACCATCTTATTATTCCTGAAAGTTCCATCTTGCCCATTTCAGTCAGTTGCATCCCAAAAGGCAATTACTGTTCCAGTCTTGACCAGTATAATCCTGTTTAGCCCACTCTAGAAATACAAGTAAGAAGAATCGCACAGTGATTCATGCCTAGTGTCTTTTACTCAATATAATAGTTATTAATAATAAAGTTATTATTAATAAAGCTCCTATAGGCAGTCTTGTAAAACTGTGCATTGCAATATTATTTATTATAGTTAAAAACAGAAATCACTTAAATACCAACAATAATTAATTGGTTAACCTGATATTCATACAAGCATTGAAAGTTATGTTTACTAAGAATTTTTTGTGGGATGCAAAATACTTATAATAGAAAGTTAAAAGGCAAAAGTAGAATGTAAAAGTATCTTTGCCATATTCTCTCAAGTGTGTTACATGTGCATATACATAAATAAATATGTATTTCATATAAATATGAATGAAAACACACCAAAATGCTAATAAGACTTTTCCTAAATGTTTTGTTTATTGGTGACTTTATTCTTCATATTTCTTTGTCTTTTGAGTTATTCACAATCAGCATATTGTTGTTACAGTCAGTAAGTTATGGGTCACCTGGTGGTGTGGTGGTTAAGACACTGGATACCACATGGCCAACTACAAGATTTGAGTCCTAGACCTGGTGACTTGAAAAACACACTGGGAACCAGCAGTTAGCATAATGGCTATGTCACTGGACTCCCACATAGTTGACCGTGGTTCACGTCCCGGACCCAGTGGCTTAAACTCATGCCGGGCACGTGTGTGTGCGTGCCCAAGATCCCAAGAGGAGAATGGAGGAGAAGGGATTGCGGCATGGCCATCCCCCCTGGGGGCTGATTTCTTGCTTTCTATCTCTCTGTCTCTCTCTCTCTGTCTGGCGAGCTCATGCGCCCTAAAGAAAAAAAACTTCTAACAAAGAAAAACACACTGGACATATGTGCATCCATGTCCAAAATCCTGAGAGGAGAAAGGAGAAGGGATTGTAGTGAGGCCATTGCTTCTGAGGATGATTTCTCACTATCTCTCTCTCTCTCTCTCTTTCTCTCGGTGAGTACATGCACCCCATAGCAAAAAACTAAAAAAAGTTATTAAACTATTTATTATCTATAAATAGATACTTATACACTTATGTATAAATCTAATAATTACTCATACCCTAAAAGGATTACTTAAAAATTAAAACGCTGTAAGGGAAATTTATCATTAGTCATGATGCAAACAAAAAGTTGGATAATGGATCAATTTGAGCCCAAGATTATACCAACTAAATACTTCATATCTGTGCTCCTGACGTTTCTTTGGTGCCAATATCTACAAACTCAAAGGAGGTTGTCTAAGGAGGTAATCCGTATTTGTAAAGCCATTGTCCAATAGTAAAACAAGTGTAGATTTGTAGGGTGAGAGCTCTTACAAAGCATCTCGAAAGTCTGCAGCACCAGGCACCCATCATCTAGCGCATAGTAGGTTTTCAGTCAGTGCTTGTTAAATTCATGCTCAGGCATGCAAGAAACCCAGTCAGCTGATCTGGTATTACAGAAAGGTTGAACACACACTGGAGTGATTACAGAGCTGTGGACGTGAAGGCTAACTGGGCGGCACAGTGGTAACTCTGGGTCCACACGAACAATCACAAGATCAGCTCCCAGTGTACGCACTGGGTGCACACGCCATGATCCTGGCTGGCTGGGAGGGCTGAGGGCGATCAGTGCATGAGACCCTGCTCAGGGTGCTCGTTTGTCTCTCCCTTTCATGAAAGAATTTAAAAAAAAAAAAATGATAGTATCAAGCTTTGAAAGGGGGGGAATAGAATGAAAGAAGGTTTCAGAGAGAGGGTGACAAACTAAATCTTTTTTTTTGTAATTGGGATTTATTTGTTGTGAGGACCAGCAGTTGGCGTAATGGCTATGTCACTGGACTCCCATATAGACGACTGCGGTTCGAGTCCCAGACCTGGTGGCTTAAACTCACGCCGGGCACATGTGTGTGTGTGCCTGAGAGGACAATGGAGGAGAAGGGATTGCAGCATAGCTATCCCCCCTGGGAGGTGATTTCTCGCTTTCTGTCTTTCTGTCTCTCTCTGTCTGTATGCTGTCTGGCAAGTGCATGCACTCTCTAGCAAAAACCTCTTAAAAAAAAAAAAGAGATGTATTGGTTGTGTCACAGATCAGTACAGACATTTCAATTTGTACCTAATTCTTAGCATATGTACCAAAACTTGAAAAAGTATCAAGTACCGTTGTTCATTTTAAGTTATTCCAGTGGCATTCCAGTTTCAAATGTGTAGGCAAATTTTCCTTAAGAGGATATCAAGCACCGCTGTCTTCAAATGCTGATCTCAGTCCCACCAAATCACAATTTAATATCAAACACACGGCATACTCAAATCCCCAATCTTGTATAGCACACTCACAAAATGATTAGGAAGACTGGACTACCACAACCAAAGATGTGACAGAGTGCACACAATCCCAACAGAGAGGGCAACAATCAAGAAGTGGTTTTCATTAGAAATCAATTGTACTAACAAACAAGAGTAATATAAAATATTCAAGACACCTTAAATGCATGACCATGACTCCACACTGCCATTTGGTGTGTCGTATTTAGGCTATATAAACTATCCACTTGAACTAAATCTTTAAAGATGGGCAGGACATCTATGAGATAAAGGAATAGGTGGTCTTCCAGGCAGAACCATGGAAAGAAGCACGCATCTGAGGCAAGCAGGTCACATTCTGGGAGGGCGAGGGCTGGAATTAAAGGCTGGCCAGTATTCAGACGGTTGGAGTCTAAGCTTGAGAGAGCTGGAAGGAAATAAGGACTGACCAGTCGTTTGGAATAGTGAGCTGGCTGGTCGCCTGGCAAAGCTGAGGCATGACATTCGAGTGTGAGCTCAGCCAACCGCTCAACAGAAGGGCCGGATGGGGGGATGGGAGGATGGACACTGGGGCTGCCAGGATTCTGGGTGCAGGTCTCTGGCAGCGCCACGAAGGACTGTAAATTCTTCACGATTGGTTGGTTGTCTTTAGAATTCGTGTTATTGGTGGGACCAGCAGTTAGTGTAATGGCTATGTAACTGGACTCCCATGTAGGCAACTGTGGTTCGAGTCCTGGACCCGGTGGCTTAAACTCATGCTGGGCGCATGTGTGTGCATGCCCAAGATCCCGAGAGAAGAATGGAGAGAAGGGATCGTGGTGTGGCCATCCCCCCTGTGTGTGTGTGAGGGGGTGATTTCTCACTTTCTGTCTCTCTGTCTTTCTGGTGAGTGCATGCGCCCTATAGCAAACACCTCTAAAAAAAATAAATAAAAATAAACAAGGAAAAGAATTCGTGTTATTGATGCTGGAAAGATAGACTTTAAATGTCCTAGGAGGAATCATGAAATGGAGTAGGGCGTGGTGCTGTTCTGTGGACTCTCTTGGTCGAGTTTACCAGATGATTGTTTGTTTCTTTGTTCGCTTTATGGTGCATACGTGTGCCAGAGAGAGAGAGAGAGAGAGAGAGAGAGAGAGAGAGTAAGTGAGAAATCACCACCCTGGAGGGAGGGGGGATGGCCACACCACAATCCCCTCTCCTCCATTCTCCTCCTGGGACTTTGGGCACACATGCACATGCATCCAGCATGATTTTTAAGCTGCAGAATCTGGGTTCCAACTGCATAGTCATTGGATCCAGCTGCCTTAGCCTTCATGCCATCTGTTGGCCCAAGATTTTATTTGTTGCTTTTAATTTGCCATAGGGTATACATGCTCACTAGAGAAAGAGAGAGGGAAATTAAGAAAGCAACTCCCTCCTAGGGAAGATGGCCATGCCACAATCCCTTCTTTTCCATTTTTCCTTTTGGGACTTTGGGCATGCAAGCACATATGCCTGGCTTGTTTTTCAAGCCACTGGGTCCAGGATTCAAACCATGCATCCAGACATGTGAGCTCCAGTCTCCTTAGCCACCATGCCACTGACTGGCTTGATTTTTTGTAAGTAGGACAAGGCCCAGCGAGTTTATTAGAAGCCCCAGGTGGCAAGTTAAGGCACTTCGGCTCTTGCCTGTTCTGTTCTCCAGCTCCCTTCTTGGTCTGCCTTCCTCCATCCTGTCCTCTCCGGTTCGTTTTCCATAGCTCACAAACCACAGCTTGATTGTGTCTGTCGAAAACACATTTCTTAAAGACTTACCAAATCCCTGGCACTCTAACTTTCCTGTTTAAAATTTTTCAGTGGGTTTTTATTATTTATAAAGGCCCACATTTTCTTAGTGGGACCCCCCCCCTCCCCCAGGCTGTCTCAGACCTGATGCCAGCCTCTCGCTGCAGTGTCTGACAGCTTCTTCCCCTGATTGAGCCACCTTCCAGATGTCAGTGGTGTTTTAAAGTTTGACCTGGCTGTCAGTTTTGCTTCCATCATTTATATGGTCATGGGACTTGGGGCATGTTTCGTAGCCCCTTTAGAATACAGACATGATAGTATCTTATAGGGCTGCCTTGAAGATCAGTATTGATCTCATTGATAAATGAGCTCTCATAGGTGGGCATGCATCCTCTGTTCTAAAAAAAAAGAAAGATAAAGACATTTTCTTTTCACAGATGTTTATCTTTATGAAAACTTCTACGTTGTTCTTATTTTTCCTAGTTTGCTACGGGCTGGTAAAGACATTTCCCAGATGCAGACTAGCATTTGAGAACCGTCAGAGTAAAGGATGAGACTGGATCTGTCAAGGCCCCGAGGAAGTTACTGGAAGGGCCCTCTGGCTTTTGTTTGTTTGTTTATTTCATGAGAGAGAGAGAGAGAGGGATACTCCTGATAGAGTCTCACCATACCACAATCCTTCCCCCAGCCTCCCAGCCAGCCAGGGTCACAGGTGTGCATGGGTGCACCTGAGTGCTCACTATCCCGGGATACGAACCGCAGGCCTCTCATACAGCTCCAGTATTGCATGGAAGCACCCTGGCACCTACACCCCTGGGGCTGGGGCTGGACCATGTTTTTGATAAATTGCTAACATGGGTTTGGTTCCTTCTGATTTAGTTCTTTTTCCTTATTGAAAAAAAGAGGTTTTATGGAGTCAATAGACTTGCGTTCTCTACTTGGAATATCACAATAAGCATTTATTATAGGCTTTTGCATTCGTTGGTTTTAAGACCTTGATCAAGACTCTTAATCTCTTTATCCTCTGCTTTCCTTCCATTATAAAAGTGGGATCACAATGTTATGGTAAGCGACCTCTAAGGTGGTCGTCCATGACCCCACTTCTTGGTATATATAAAATCATGTATAATCCACTCCTTAGAGTGTGGCTGGACTTAGCAATTCACTTTTATGGAATAGACTATGGGGACAGGGACCAGCAGATAGCATAATGGTTACGTTGCTGGACTCCCATGTAGTTGACTGTGGTTCAAGTCCTAGATCCGGTAGCTTAAAACACGCCAGGCACATGTGAATGCGTGCCCAAAAGCCCAAGAGGAGAATGGAGGAAAAGAGATTGCAGTTTGGCCATCCCCCCTGGAGGGGAATTTCTCACTTTCTGTCTCTCTGGTGAGCACATGCACCCTATAGCAAAAATCTCTCTCTCAAAAAAAGAAAATACTCTGGGGACAGTAATAAGATGTCACTTCTAAGATCAGGCTACAAAGAGACTGCAAATACCAACCTGAGAGTTCTCTCTACTTTCTTGTTCTCTCACCAAGAGGGAAACCAACTGCCATGTTGTTGAAACTAAGACCTCTGTATTATTAGCACCCTGCCTCATAGTATAGTTGGTTTTACAACTCTTCCTGACTGTAGTCTGCTTTCTATATATATAT
>NW_006159566.1:1389447-1411793 GCF_000334495.1 Tupaia belangeri chinensis
CCCCCCAGGGGGGATGGCCATGCTGCAATCCCTTCTCCTCCATTCTCCCCTCGGGATCTTGGGCACACACGCACACGCACCCGGCGTGAGTTTTAAGCCACCACGTCTGGGACACGAACCGCAGTCGACTACATGGGAGTCCAACGACATAGCCATTATGCTAACTGCTGGTCCCTATAGTCTGCTTTCTTAAGACCTAAGTTTACCTCCTTAGTTCCATGCTTTCTTAGGACAAGGTTACATTTTGCAAAAACTAGATGGACTTAAATGTTGGACTCTTCCTGAAACCAGATGAAGACAACATCTTGTTTAGGCACAGTCCTTGGACTGCCTGGCATTGGCTTAACGGCTTAGAAGGACCCGAGTCTCTCACCTCCTCCTCTCACATCTTTCTCATAAAAACCAGGAAGTCCCTGCTGCTCGAAGAGGACGTTTTCAGAGTTTAGGATTATCATGGAGTTTTAGCTTATCTTCCCAATAACAAACCTTTCTCTGTGAAAACACCACTCATTGTCTTGACTTTGGTTTTTGAATGATGGGCGATAGGGCCCAGCTTTTGATAACATTGTGAGCTGCCTTATGGAGATGCCCCCTTGGCCATAAACTGAAGGAGCCCTCACCTAGGTTAGGAACTGAGGCTTCCCACAGCGATGGAGTGAGTGCAGAGGTGGATTTCACCCCGGTCAAGCCTGTAGATGAGACCACAGCCCAGACCAACAGCAGAAGTGCCTCCCCCTGAGAGACCTTGACCTAGTGGTATCCAGCACTAGGCCACACCCTGATTCCTGAGCCACAGAAAGTATAACATAATGGATATTTGTTGGTTCAAGCTGCAAAATTTTGATAACTACTAGTAGGCCTACTTTGCAAAATTGTTTTGAAAAATGATAGGATAGGGAAAATGTGCTTAATCAGACTGTGTAAGCTAATAAGGTCAAACATGGAATGCAGGAAGCACAAAGTCTAGCTCATAGACGGCAATCTGCAAGGTTAGTTCTTTATCCATTCCCTCTGAAATGAGAGCAAGGCTACCTGCTCTACTGTGCCAATGTTTTGAAAACTGTAATGTACTATCCAATTATAATACATGGAGATATTATTGTAATAGGAAAGAAAACGTTACTTTAAAAGCTGTTTGCAGTTTACACTGGTTGGCCCAGATGGAAGGTGAAATTTCTTCTTAAGAAGAAAGTAGCTCTTTTGTTTAGAGAGGAAAATAACTTAAATAAGCAGGTATAGTTATAAAAGGGAAAAGAATTCAATGGGAGCTGGAATTCAAAACAGGAGGTGACTGATAATGGGAGACCCCCTGAGCAGCTCTGCTAATCTTGGAAGAGGTGTGGTTTTTCCACAATGCAGGACACGGGGCCTCATACCATGTAATGTATATGTTAATGAAAGCATGTTCCTAGAAGGATGGAGGGCCTGAGGGCACAGAAGCGAGAAATGCATGGATTTCACAATATGTGACCCAGAATAAAGCTTAGAATTGAGTCCTGAGCAGACTTTAAATGTAGGCCTCAAGCAAATGATTACATAAATGACTCAAGAAATGTGCCTCTTCCCAAAGCATGGAGGACAATCAGATTAATAACAGCTGAGTTTTCTTTTCCTCACTCTATCTCATTTTATTTATTTTTATCATTTTTTTAAAAAGTTTATTTCTTCTTTCTTCCATGAACAAGAGAGACAGAGACAGCATCTCAATAGGGTCTTAATACCTTGATCCATCCTCAGCCTCGGCCAGCCCTGGGTTATTGGTACACACATACCCAGTGTACTCAGGCAGGTCTCAGGACACAAATCTGGAACCTTCCCATGTAGGTCAGCCTCAATGAATGACACGCTTTACCCCTGTGCTACTTACTGTCTGGCCCTATTCTTATTAATTCTTACTTCACCTTATTAATTAATCTCATTCATCAATCTTATTAATAAAAGAGATACAAAAAGGTATGTTATTTATTAATCAAGAAGCCAAGCCAAAAGTAAGTTAAAATTTCCCATAATTTAGATTGTTTTACTAAACCTCTGTTTTTTTCTTTCTTTTTTCTCTTATAGTATTAAAAAACAAAAAAACTTGGAATCCAGAATAGTTCAAGAATAAGACACTCGGATACCTAGCTCCAGTGTTTGCCCACAGATCGGCCATCTCTCCCTTTTATTTAGCTCTTTCACGAGCCCTAGAGGAAAATGTAAGATGCTGTTCATGATCCACCTCCTGGCTGTCTTTCCAGTCTCACTGCTCACTCAACCCTGAACCTTCAGTTATGGTTTGGATAATGAACTGTCTCTCAAAGGTTCATATATTGGGTTTAGGTCTTAGAGGGTGGATATCCCCTCAAAATTCATGCACTGAATCTTGAGTATATAAAAGTGTTAAGTAAAAATGTAATCCTTTCATGATGTCCCAGGGTAGGACTTTGGATATGATAAAGTCATTAGGGTGAGGTCCCCATGGCCCACAACTGTGTTCTGGTGTTATGTAAAGAGAGAGGGAGGCAGGCAGAGGCCGTGCGGGTATAGACAGTGTTTGACTCTGCTTAAAGTTCTGCCTTCCACCATTTTTTGATACCTTTGGACTTCCCAGTCACCAGAATTGTGAGTCAATAAACCCTGTTTCTTCATAAATCACCCAGCTTCAGGGATTTCTGTTAGGAATGCAAGAATGGATTAAGACACCCTCCCACAACATAGGCCAGTGACATCAAACGGCTTGAGATCCAAAACTCGCCCTGCTATTTCAGACTTCTCTGTAGTCCACTACCCACTTCATTTTGAAAGACCCAACTCAAGGGTCACCTGCACTAGGTGCTTCCAACCACCCCGCCCATCCTCCTTCCTCCCAGCCCCTTCTGTCTTGGGTAATCTGTTTTCTACAACTGCACTTAAGTTTCAGACTGTGGGCAACCTAGGGCCACCTCTCACTGGCGGTGTGACCTTGAGCAAGTTATTTAACTGCTCGGTCCCTCTAATTACTTATTTGCAAAATGAAGATAATAATGGTGTCTAGGACACAGCATTACCATGAGGACTAAGTGAGTCAATACTTGTAAAGCATTTAAGACAGTACCTGGCACATACTAAGTGCTCAATAAATGTGAGTTATTATTTTTATTATAATTCATAATTTACTTACCATTGTGTTTGCTTATTGAATTCTAATCTCCTTGAAACGAAGGACAATGAAATGCCCAGAAGACAGTAGAATGTGAAGAGAATGTGAATACATATTCTATGCTAATGAAATTTTAATTTAGGTAAAATATGTGTGTATATGTATGTGTATATGTATAGATGCACATAGATATATTTCTTTCTAATTAAAAACTTCTACAGCTTTGGTGAATTGTTAGCTAATAAATGCCCAGAGGTTACAAGCATAAACTAAATTTATTTCCTGATATTTCATGGGCATCAAATGATAATGATAATAAAATTCTATTTTTGTATAAAAACAAGCTCCAAAACACAATGGCCACTGTCCATGGAGGAGCAAACAGGGTACTCCTATCTTTTCCTTCAGGTGAACAAAACACCAGATTCAATTTGCATCTGCATCAAGAGGGTTGTTGTTGTTGTTGTTAAAGATTTTCATTAAAAGCAGAATATGGCATTTAGAAAGGATAATTAAATGCATCTGAAACTCATGAGGTAAAAAGAGATAAGAATTTTGTAATAAAAACAGCCTAGCCAGATCTCCCCTCCCGCTGAGTTTAACAATGACTGTACCTGGGAGAGAGAATGGGTTTGTTCAAACATTCCTGAAGGCGTATGTGGATTTTGATCTTGGGAGCATCTACTACCTCTGTATACCCATGGCACGCATTGTCACAGAATTGATCTTGACCCCTTAGAAATATATGTTTTCCAGCCCCATTTCCTGCCGCTCCTTCTCCTCACCGCTCTCTCAGGGAAACACTGGGGTTTCATTCCCCCCACCACCATCTTCCTTCTTCCTTTATTACCTGTATCAGCTATTTTGGAGAAAGCTCCTAGAGTATCACTGAAACAGCCAATGAGGTGACAGCAATGATTAGTGCAGACCTAGCCACCCTCTGACCCCCCCCAACAGTGCCAGCCCCCCATATCTCTGGTGACTACCCCCGTCAGTCAGCACCCTCTCCTCTCACCCCCAAGTCATCAGTATCTCTTTCTTGACTAGATCCTTCCCTTCTACTGCCTGTCTTCTCCCCATCTAATTTTTGTTTGTTTGTTTTCTTTTGTTTTTGCCGTAGGGCGAATGTGCTCACAGAAGAGAGACACAAGACAATGAGAGGAAAAGTGAGAAATCACCCCCTACACACCCCAGGGAAGGCCCCACTGCAATCCCTTCTCTTTCATTTTCCTCCTGGGACTTGGAGCACATAAGCATATGCACCTGGTATGATGTTCAAGCCACCAGGTCTGGGACTTGAACCATGGTAGGCCACATGGGAGTCCAGTGCTTACTATGATGCCATCTGCTGGTCCCTATCTCCCCATACTACTTCTGTCTTCCTCCCTACTTTTTCCATAATTCCCTACATTTCATTTGCTTCCTCAAATAGCCATCCAGAACAACTGCTTGTAAATTTGAGAAAGGATTCAAAAATCCCTTGAGGAATCTAGTAGAAGTTAAAGATCGACTCATCAGTAGGAGAGAAATGCATTTTTTTCTTTTCCATATTGAAATTTGCATCTGCTTTTAGAGATGATGAAGAAGAAATCATGGGGCATGGTGGTTAAGGTGCTGGACTCCCACGCAGCAAACCATGATTCTAATCCCAGACCTGGTAGCTTTCTCACTTTCTCTCTCTCTCTTTCTCTGTCTCTCTCTGGTGATCACACATGCCCTATAGCAAATTAAATAATAATAACAATAAATAAAATAAATACTTATTTTTAAAAAAAGAACAGAAAAATCCTAAAGCTTATCCAGAGACTGAAGACTAAGACCCTCTACTCTAAAAGGTTTCATTTTAATCATCTTTATTTCCATTTTTGAAAGGCTTAGGGTAGGAACAAGGACTTTAAGTACATACAGAGAACCTAGATTCAAGTCTTTCCACTTGGTGAGTGGCCTTGGCCAGGCTCCATGTGTCTCTGACCACTGAGACTGTACATATAAAATGAGGATGACAGTGTCTAGCTTAGAGCCATTATAGATAATCTGCATAATGACTTGTGAAAATCCTTATGCCCAAGTTTCACACCTGTGAGGCGCTAGACAACTGAAACTTTTCAGAGCTCCTCTGAGAGCCTCACCATATGTTCTCTGGAGTTTCCTGACCTAAGGGTCATTTTTGTTTAATTTATTGGCTCAGTTTTAACCTGTTGCCCTAGTGGATCAATTATTCCCCAGGGCACGGCCCATGGCTGGCCTCTTTCTTCAGAAGATGTGTCCGTCATCAGGACGTGACCTCTGCTTTAGTATGGACCAAATCTCTTCCACTCTTCCTAGCTTCAACTCTACCTCCAACGGCAATATTTGTACCATGACTGAAAGGCAGTATGTAAAAACCTCAAACTGAAATGAGTTCTTCCCTTTTAACTTTCCTCTATTTCTCTGTCCTTCTCCCATATCTCAGGCCTCTGGGATACCCAGCGTGGTCCCTGTTTCCTCCTTCTGCCTCTCTGCCTTTATAACCAGTTATTAGAGCCCTTTCCTATATCCTTTGTAGGCATCGCTTTCTTTTCATTTTCACCACCATGTCATCTCATGCTAGAGCTTCCCCCAGGATCTTCCCTGGTCATTTCGCCCATCAATCCTTCCTAAATAACACTACAAGAACAATCTTCCTAAAATGGCATTTGTTTTCCGACCCCATCTCTGTTTTGTACACCAGATGTGTGTGAATGTGTGTCCCAAATCCTGAGAGGAGCATGGAGGAGAAAGGACTGCAGTGTGACCATCCCTCCTGGGGGTTGCGTTCTCACTTTCTTTCTCTCTATCTCTGGAGGCCATGCATGCCTTATAGTGAAAATAAATAAATAAATAAACAAACAAATAAATATTCCTAACAACTAAAAGCTATAAGACAAATAAAATAAAATTTCTGATTCTTGAAAACTTTGAATCATAGAAGCACGTTATGCTTTGCTACAATGAACACTCTTTGCCATGGAAGGCCTCTGTTGGCACAAGCAGAACCTGGGAGGCCTAACCACTCTCCAGGGTAGAACGCGTTATGAGATACTGCGGGCAAATCCCACTTGGGACTGTCGGCTGCCCAGAGCAATGGGTAGTGCCACCTGGCACAGGGAAGTCCTGAGTAGAAACCTGTGAGGATTCAAAGAACCACCACATAATACAGGGGGTGGAGGTTTTGAAAAGTTATGTAAATCTAAGCACGTGTCCTGTGTACCTTTCAGAAACTCCAGAGAGTACGGTCATGATTTTACAGGAGGTTTTTACAAAGTTCATGGAAGATGCATATCATGAAAACCCTATGAATGAATTTCAATTCTCTTGCACCAAAAAAGAATAGTTAAATTTTCCACATTTTTTAAAGAGATATTTTTGCTATAGAGTGCATGCGCTCACTGGAGAGACAGAAAAAGAGAGAGAAAGTGAGAATAGTTTACTTAAATTTTCCACATTTTTAAAGAGATATTTTTGCTATAGAGTGCATGCGCTCACTGGAGAGACAGAAAAAGAGAGAGAAAGTGAGAAATCTCCTGCTCTTCCTCGGGGATGACCACACTGCAATCCCTTCTCCTCCGTTCTTCTCAGGATTTTGAGCACACATGCGCATGGACTCACTGTGAGTTTCAAGCCACTGGACCCAGTCGGCCACGTGGGAGTCCATGCCTTAACCACTCTGCCACCTGCTGGCCACACCACAAGTGTTCTGAAGTCCTCTCATCTATTCTCTATATGATCTGACCTGACTAACCCAAGCTCTGTGTTCCTCTCTCGGAATTCATAACATTCATTACCTCACCTGAAGTTTCCCAAACTTCTCTCATTCACAGTGTCCTAAGTGTCTCCCTTTTTTTATGGTGTCCCTAGGGAAAAGAAATACCTAATAGTTCTTCATTTTTAAGCCATGATGTCCAAACAACTTGATAAGTAATCGTGTCCTAACAACTAAGCTGCTGTTTGAAAAAAAATAAATAGTGCATACAAACTGAAAGAAAATTGCTATTTAAAATTGGATTCTTACATAACCACAGTTACTAACAAAAGGGATGTGTGTGCATTCTGGGGTCTGCAAAAATTCCTTGAAATCAGATTGGCCACCACTGCCCTCATTGCCTGTTCCACATAGATGTTTGCAGAGTACTGGAATTTTTGTTACAACGGCCAAGAATCTAGCTCCGCAGAGATACAAGATCAAAAGGAATGTATTATGATCTAACGTTGAAACTGTGAACCACCTCAAAATAGTGCGCATGGCAGATGATGAGCATTGCAGTGTTTGTTTTGTGTGTGTTTAATAAAAAATACCCTGTGGTCCCCCTGTGGATCCACAGCAGCACTATGGGGTGCTCAGCATGTGGCGTGGGGGTCTCAGATCTAATCCTGTGTTGCTAAAAATGTGGTCACGGCCCAGCAGCATGGGCACCCCCTGGGAACTTACCCCATACTCTTCCCACCCCATAGGCCTACTGAATCCGAATGTGCATTTTAACAAGCTGCCTCAGAGATTCGTGCACACATAGCAGTTTGAGAAGCACAGCTATAAACCATTATTTATCTTCCAAACACACCCAGCTGTTGTGAGAACTCTCATATGAAAGGATTTTAAAAATCAAACACCAGTATGAGTTTATTTTGATGCAAACAATTTTTTTGAAATCTATGCATAGTTTGTTTTTATAACATACATTTTCTATGAACTCTTTGAAGACCTCACATATTATTATATATTTTTAAATGCTTGCGTTGTTATCTAATCTGTTCTGTACTACATTCTCGAGTGAATGGAGGGCAAAGATGTGATTACGTTTTATGATTCCCCAAAGTGCCCAGCACAGAGCATTACATGGAATAAGGAAACATCTGCTAAATGAATGGATCTAATATCTAGACATGGTAGATGCCCTGGGTAGAGTCATATGCATAAGCAAATTATTGACAAACCCAAATGCAGGCAAGACCATGAAGATACCTACAACATTCTTAACAGGTTTGGAGACAACAGGAGGGTTTTGGAATTTCCATTTTGATACTAGTTCTTTAAAATGGACATGTCCCATGATTAGGTTCATGGCCAGAAGAGAATTATATCCTGCTCTTCAGTTTGTTAAGAAAGATAATTATATTTTAGGGCTATGTATCCGAAACTACAGTGAAATGACTAAACAAAAATGAAGGCAGAGAATAAATTGCTAAAGGTTAGGTAGACCGCATTTCCTGAAAATATAATATACTAAGTGTTCCAAAATAATGCTGCCATTTATTAATTGCACTCACGAATCATTTGAATGCCAAGATCTGCATGCATGCAAAATGTCATGGAAATTGGATTCGATTCTGTTTGAAACAGCTGTCTCCACTACAGCCAAACCGAATGTACCAAGTTCTTGGGAACAGATTTGAAAGGGAAGAGAAAGCAGAACTTTGCTTTGTCAGAGAGTTCAGGTTTGTCTAAATGCCACCAGTTAATCTCTACTTTTATTTTCCCTCCAGGGATATTTCTAAACCGAACATTCCATTGGCTCATTGAGAAGAGTGCCAAGCTAACAGATGCAAGGTCTTGCTCTCTAATCTCTCTGTAGCTACCAGGTTTGATCTTCTAACCACAAACCATCATTCTCACTCCAGTCAGCCACCTCCTAGATGTCGGAGGAGACAGAAAGGAACTCCAGAGTAGAACAATCAAACTTTTAGGCCAATAAATCATAAACATTCGAGTTACACGTATCATATATACACATTTGCCAGGAACTCTTTGAAGAACCAGAAGATAATTATAGATTTGTAAATTCTCACGTTGTTTTCTAATCTTTTCTGTACAACATTCCCAAGTGGGTAGGTAGCTGTATGGAAGGCAGAGATGTCACTGTGTTTTATACTGGGTCACGGGAAAAGTCACAATGCACTTTTGCCTAGAAAAACAGAAAAAGTACATCATGACTTTTCTGACAACCCAGTCATCCCTTAGTGCCTGGTGCAATGCATTGCATGGAGTAAGGGAAATCCAATACCTGCTAAGTGAATGGATCTAATATCTAGGCCTCGCAGGTGTTTTGAGTAGAGTCATGCATGCGAGAACATAATAGTCAAATTGCCAGTAACTTCGGAAAGGCAGTTATAAACACCCACTCCTTCTAAGTATCCTTGATCTAGCTCTCTAATATCCCAGCAATCTTCCCACCACCTCCACTGTCACCATCATCTCTCGCCTGGCTTTCTGCAGCGTGCCCTCACGTTGCTTCATTTTTACCCTTAAGACAGTCTGTCTCCACCTGGTACCCAGAGAGATCTCCAAAAGCAAAACAAGACAAAAATAGATCTGGTTGCTCCTTTGCCTACAACTCTCCAGTGGGTCTAAATTGCTCAGGACTATTAGAATAAAATCGAAATGTCTCTCGACAGCCAACCACACATATGGATCTGGCTGCTGCCCACCTCTCAGAACTCATTTTATATTACTTTCTGTTTCATTCACTACATTCCAGCCATACTGACCTTCCCATGCCTCGAATACACCAAGCTCCTTCGCTATTTGGAGCCATGCCCTTTGTGTTCTTGCTGCCTGAAACCCTTCTATCACAGGTCCTGTATGTGAACCTATTGCTCATCATTCAAGTCTCAGCAAAGAAAGAACTCCATCAGAGGAGTTCACCTGAAGTGGTCGGTGACTCTGTCTAAATGCATCCTACTTGTTTCCTTGTTAATACTATTTTACAAATCATGTTCTCTCCTAAGTGTTAACGACCAGTTGGCTCAGGGGCCTTATCTGTTGTACTCAATCCCACATTCCTTGAGCAGAGATCTAATGGGTACATGCCTATAAAACCTTAAAAATGATCTATTCCTGTTCTCTTGCTTTCCAAGTGCAATGGAGATCCAGGGAAGTTACTGGCTTGTGATACGACATATACCCAGTTAATGACAACACCAAAGCTAAGACTTGGTCTCACAGTCCTTAGTCCTTAGCTATTTTTGCTACATCCCCTGGATGTTCATTCAAACAAACATGGGTTCGTTAAAACCCTGAGTGAGTTTTAAAAAACCATCCAAAATAGGTACAGGTGACTCCAATTCAGAAATGTCCTATCATTGGCTATGAAAAATTCTCCATGAAGCTCTTCATCCAAACCCATCTGTGCAAAGACTCTTTATCTCATTAGACTTCCTTGGGGTATTAAAATGCAAGTTGGTTCAGACTTCAAGGTAGAAGGCTTCTTTTTAAAATTTCTTCCATTATTACAATAAATCTGTTGACGAAATTAACATATCAGATGGAACAACAAAACTAGAAATAACTTAGATCTCTGAAGATAATTTATTCATTAAATTAGAACTTTTAAATACAGGCAAAAGAGAAAATAACTATTATTAAAATGTTCCAACCAAATTGCTGCTTATCTTACACTATGCTAATTAGTAACAGCACCCAAAATTCACTCTTCTACAACATTCAGAGAAAATCGGAGATTATAGAAAGGCTCATGGGAGGAGGGGATGGGAGGGTGTTAATAGTTATTAGAAAGGCTGAATAATAATCCTTCAGGTTTGAGTTCGAATTTCATCCTTAAGGATGTGTGCCTAAATTCTTAATTCTTCTGTCCTCTTCCCCCCATATTAAAGGACAGCTCTTTAATATGTGCATGACAGGCTTCTCACCGGGTTAAATCCCTCCAAGCCATCCTCTGCACTGGGACAGAATGATCCTAGAGAAGCACAAATCATATCAGGTCATCTTCCCACTTAAAACCCTTCAAAATTTCCCCATTGCCCTTTAGAGAAAAACGCAAACTCCATCATGTGACCTGCCAAGCCCAGGCCAGTTTTGCCCACTTATTTTTCCAACTTTGTCTGTACCCTGTATTGTACCCCTCCACCTTCCCACGCTCCACCAGACTACACTGATGTCCTGAAAAGGTACTGACTCCTTGTTGGCATGCATGTTTTTCTTTGAAAAATAACACATTATTGGGACCCGCAGATGATGTAGTGGTTACATCACTGGACTCCCACATAATTGACTATGGTTTGAGTCCTAGCATGGTGGCTTAAAACTCATGCCAGGTGTGTGTGCGTGCATGCCCTGGAGGTGGGGGAGAGGTGATTTCTCACTTTCTGTCTCTCTGTCTCTCTTGTTTCTCTGGTGAGTGAATGTACCCTATAGCAAAAATCTCTCTTGTTAAACCACACACACACATACACAGTATTATGTATTACAAACTGAACTGTGTCCTAAAAATCTTAAGTTGAAGCCCAAATGCCTAATATGACTGTGCTTGGAGATAGGGCCATTAGGAGGTGATTAAAGTTCACAAGGTTGGGGTCTTGATCTAGTAGGACTAGTGTACTTATAATGCTGACACCCATTGTGGACTTCCAGCCTCCAGAACTGTAAGTAATACATTTCCGTTGTTTAAACTACATATCTGTGGTACTTTGTTATCCCAAGCTGACTAAGATATTATACATAAAATTTACATATAGGTCATTGAATACACGGTGAGATGGCAGCTGTCTCACATACTGAGAGAGAAGTTCTCAGAATGAGAACTGACACCCATTGTGGACTTCCAGCCTCCAGAACTGTAAGTAATACATTTCCGTTGTTTAAACTACATATCTGTGGTACTTTGTTATCCCAAGCTGACTAAGATATTATACATAAAATTTACATATCATAACAGCAATACATTTTGGCTATTCCAGGGGTTATGAGAGGCATTGTATATGAATTACCTCACATAATCATTAAAATTGTCCATAGTGTGGCTATTATTGTCTCTATTTTAAAAATAAAACAAACGACGTTGAGAGAGGTTATATCTTTGTTTTGGCAATGATGGGCCTGACATTGAGAAAGAGAAGTGACATACATGAGCCACAACTGCCTCACCGACTGCCACTTGGCTCTAGCTGGTGACATGGCTGTTATACTTAGCTGTTGTATGACCCAGTGCCTGCCCGAAGGGGGTTAATTCCTAATGTCCACTGAGAGAAATGCTGAAAGACTACTAGATTCTTTGCCTGAAGAGATGCTATACTTGCCTCAAGTATCTGAAGGACTTGGAAAAGGGATTCCATTTGGAAGAGGGATTAGATTTCTTTTCCAAGACTTTAAGCCAGGGCATTTGAATCATTGGCAGGACATTTTACAACATGGCTTTTAGCCCAGTATAAAAAAGACTTTTCTAACAGCCTACAGATAACATGGGCTTTCTGGAGACCTAGACCTATCCTCAAGAAAAAAAAAAATTGGAAATTAATAAAAGGGTAGTTAAGGGAATGATCAGGCATCAGGTAGTAGCTGAACCAAGTGGCCTTTAAGATTACAACCAGAGCCAGGACTGTATGACACTTAGTTTTGCACAACTGATGGGCTCCATAGGACTTTCTTATTGGTGTGATCACTAGAATTAGCAAAACGCAGTCATAAACTAGTCAGACCACCTTGTTTATGTGGTTGAAAATGTGGTTGGCCTTTTCTGGCACTATTATAGACTGTCTTCAATTTACTGGACACCTGGGTAGAGATACAACAGAGATTCCACTCTTGATCTGCTTTTGGGTTGGTGAAGACCATGGAAGCTCCCACCGTTGATTTATCTTCCTCTCCTGCCTTCCAAAGCCCAACAAGGATGATAAGTTACGAGACCAATGGAGGGAGTTTCCATCTTTAATAAGCAAAATCAAAATTACATTATTTTATTAAAGGGAAATGAAGACCACTAGAGAAGGAGGAAGGGAAATGAATATTACAAGCTTCTCACAGTTCCCTTCGCCAAGTTGGCAGCAGGCATATCTCTTTATAGAACTGTTTTATGCTTCACTGTTTTTTTTTACACATTGAATTGCACAAATCATCAAGCTCTTATTCTCCCAGTACACCTAAGTAACACTTGATACTTTTTGCATTTTTAAAAATTTTCCAGCATAATTCTCAACCAACCAATTCAATAATTCATATTTTATTTCAAAATAACAAGTATCTTTAGTGCCTACTCTATGCCAGCATTTATATCGGACTTTGGGGTATAAAAATGAACAAACCCTAACCTCTATAGTAAAGAAGAACCTTATAGGAATCTTGCATTACAAATCACAAAAACAAAAGTTAGCAAAAGTAAAAAGGTGAATTTATTGACTCACATACCCAAACTACAAACATGGCTGGGAGGGCATGAGCCAGAGCCTTTCCCGATGCTTTCTTCTCATCTCTTAGCCCAGTCTGCTCTTTGTTTGGGTAATTATCCCCTTGAAGCTTCCTCCACACAGTCAGAGGTTAAAAATAATGAAGAAGACTCTGATTGACCCAGCTGAGCTCACATTCTGCCAGTCATGTGGCTAGAGGGTGAGAGTCAGCAACCATTTGAATCTCATATTAGAGCAGATTTTTGCAAGGGAAAGGTTTTGCAATCTAGTAAAGAGCAGCTACCAAAAAATCCCACAGAACATAATATTTCATAGTGAAAGACTGAATGCTTTTCCTCCAAGATAGGAAACAGACAGGATATCCACCCTTGCCACTTCTATTCCACATTGATGAAGTGAGGCAACTAGCCAAAAAATAATAATAATCTGGATTGGGAAGAAAGAACTAAATCTATCTCTTTTCATCAATGAGTTGGACTTACATGTAGAATATCCTATGGAATGCACTAGAAAACATAGTAGAGGAATAAACAAGTTCAACAAGTCTGTAGAACACAGATAAATTTATAAGAATCAATTGTTTTTTTTTTTATACACTTGTCATGAACAGTTCAAAAATGAAATTAAGAAAATAATTTTCTTTACAAATAAACATAAAAAAGAATAAAGTACTTAAGAATAACTTTAATAAAATAAGTACAAATTTTATATTCTGAAAACTATAAAACATTGTTAAAGAAGATCAAGATAAATGGAAAAATATCCTATGTCCACAAACTGAGAGATTTAATATTGTTAAAATGGCTATTTTCCCCAAATTGATTTATGTATTCCATGCAATTCTTATCAGACTCCTAGCTGACTTTGTTGTAAAAAATCAACAAGCTTATAATAAAACTCAAATAAAAGTGCAAGAGATCAGAATAACCAGAACTGTCTTAAACAAGAGCAAATAGAAGGGAAACTCACTTCCTGACTTCAAAATTTACTGGTACTGGCATATAGATGAATGGAATGGAATTGTAAACCCCAAAATAAACTATATATCTATCGCCAACTGATTTTTGAAAATGGTCCAAAGACCATCCAATGAGAAGAGAATAATCTTTCCAACAAACGGTGTTGGGACAACTGGATGTCCACATGCAAAAAGAATGAAGTTGGACCATTATCTCCATGGAATGGATCAAAGGCATAAATATTAGCTGAGTCTTAGACCTCTTAAGAAAAGAGCATTCATGCAAATCATTGTGACCTCAGATTTGTCGATGAGTTCTTAGACATGCCACTAATATCATGACCAACTGAAGAAAAAAACCTGATATATTAGACTTCATTAAAAACTATCAAGAAAATGAGAAGACATCTCACAGAATGGAGAAAAATTTGCAAATCCAATGTCTGATAAGGCGTGTATATAGAATATATATAAAGACTCAGACAACTCAAAAGTTAAAAGACAAATAACCCAGTTCAAAACTGGGAACATGGTCTGAATTAACATTTTTCCATAGATGTTATATCAATGGTCAGAAAGCCCATGAAATATGTTCAGCATCATTGTTAGCAGGGAAGTGCAAACCAGACCTGCAGTGAGATACTACTTTATAACCATTAATATGGCTAGAATTTAAAAAATCAGACAATAGCAAGTGTTGAGAACCAAGTGGAAAAACCATCATAGATAGTGGGAAGGTAAAATGGTACAGCCACTTTAGTCTCAAATGGTTACGCATAGCTTACCATAAGACCAACAATTTTACTCTTAAATATATATACAAGAGAATAAAAACATACGACCCCACATGCCCTTGTACGTGAATGTTTACAGTCAGAATGTGGGGAAAAAATCTACCACCTGATGAATTCAGAAATAAAATATAGCATATCTAAGTTAATATTTGGAATCAAGTACTCATACATTCTGGAATATGTATGAACCTTGAAAACATGTTAAGTGAAAGAAGCCTGACGCAGAATAGCACATATGTATGGTTTTATCTAGATGAAATGTCCAAATCTATTAAGACATAAAGTTGATTAGTGGTTGCTTAGCTCTGAGAGGAAGATAGGAAGGAAGAAAGGATAGGGATCTGATAGCTAAAGGGTATAGGATTTCTTTAAAAGTGATAAAAATGCTCTAAAATTGACTATTGTAAGGGGAACATATAATTGTGAATATATTAAAAACCACTGAATTATATACTTTTTGCTTTTTACATTTTATTTTTTATACATCATTTATAGTTTTATAATAGATGAATAATATACTCATTGTAAATAAATCCAACAAAACAATCATAAGAAATACAATAAAAACATTAAAATTAACCTACTCACTGATAACCATCATTAACATTCATTTATATATAATATTCTCACGCACAAATACATTTTTTAATGTGTGGTAAGAGCTAGAGACATTTATTTATTTATTTACACATTTTACTGATTCACAAAAGATCTTAATCTAAATACTTTCAATAGCAAGTACAGCTGATATACATGTATCTATGAACACATGCCTGACTTTAGGTATAAAACTCAGTGGATAGAATGAACATACTGAGGCTATACAGCTTACTCTGGTCATTAAGTAGGTATTTTTAAATTTTTTTTCAAGAAAAGCAGTTTTAGCTTTAATTAATCAAAATCAAAAAATGTCAAGAAAAATTTGCTTAAGATTTAAAGCCAAGAAAAAGGTTGAGATTCTGTCAAAACAGATCTGGACAAAGCTAAAATCTAGTAACAAGTGCACTGTAATTTTCTTCTAAAACATTTTTTCTCTTTCCATTCCCCCTTTGTCCAAAGAGAGGCATAAACTGACTTATTTGCAAAAAATAATAATAATAATAATAAAATAAAATACATTTAGTCTCAATTTGGTCTGTGAATTATCTACTTTAAATGGATAAAATGGATAAAGGGTATGGTACATTAATCATATCTTAATAAATCTATTTAAAATAATTTTAAAAGGCAGTTAGATAGAACGGGAAAAAATAAGAGAATAAACAAGAAAATAAAATTGACACATATTTAAGACAAAATGTCCATACTGTCTTTGGGGAAAAGAATTGCCAAACATGTTGTTATTTTGGAACTGAAATACAGGTAATACGTGGAAATAAAAAAGCCACGACTTCCTGAAAGCTTAAAACATCCAATCCTACTGCCATAACAAGGTAATCGACATTCTCTGGACTCATCTTTCACTTTTATTTATTTTTTAAGTTTATTTATTCCATGAGAGAGAGACAGAGAAACAGAACCCCAGATCGGGTATAAATGCTGAGATCCACCTCCAGCTTTAGCCAGTCCCTATCATGGGCACACATGTTCCTCATGCACTCAAGAAGTTCTCTCGGGACCAGCAGTTAGCATAATGCTATGTCGCTGGACTCCCACGTAGTCGACCGCGGTTCGAGTCCTGGACCCGGTGGCTTAAACTCACACTGGGCGCGTGTGCATGCATGCCCAAGATCGCGAGAGGAGAATGGAAGAGAAGGGATTGTGCCGTGGCCATCCCCACTGGGGAGTGATTTCTCGCTTTCTGTCTGTCTGTCTTGCGAGCACACACGCCCTATAGCAAAAAAAACACCTCTCAAAAAAAAAAAAAAAAAACGTTCTCTCGACTTGAATCAGTAACCTTCCCTTGTGGGTCTGCTCCACTGGGCAATACGTTTTACCACTGTACCACTGTCTAGACTTCCCGAATCTTTTTTTATTTTTAAAATAATTACTTTATTTAATTTTACTTATTTATTATTCTTCAACTTGACCAGAGAGGGAGAGTAAGAAGGCAAGTCACCAGGTCCGGGACTCAAACTTGGCTATGTGGGAGCCCAGCACTTTAACCACTATGCCACCTGCCAGCCCCATCCTCCTAATCTCTTATTTCCATGTAGGGACTCCAGGCTTCTCCCATCCTCCTCTCTCCAACTTACGAGTAACTTATCTGATTTGATGAATTTGAAAAAGAAACTAAACACGCTCTCTGGTTCAGATCTGTCTGCCTGCAGTCAGGACATCTAGAAAGTTCCTGTGGTCGTCTTTGCCTCTACAAGGAGAGAGACTGCCTTGGAATGCAGTTCAGGGGAGGTCTTAGAGACCCACATGGTGGCACACTGGTGGTTTTAAAGCATGTCTGCACATTATTTGACACTCTTCCCATCAAAAGGTATAGCCTATATTCCCTCTCTTTGAAGCTGGGTGGGACTTCATGACTGCCGTAATAAGTAGAATCCCATGGAAGAGATGCAGCAGGACTTCGGAGGTCAGTTAGAAGAGCCACACAGCTTCTGTGGGCTTCTCTCTAAAGTCTCAGTTGGAATCCTTCAGTCATGGTGGAAGAAGTCTAGGTGCCCTGAGATTACCAGGTGGTGGTAGCGTAGAGGGGTGCAGCTCTAGCCCCAGCTGTGGGCGTCTTCCCAGCCCAGGCACTAGACCTACTCCTGCTTCACCCCACCATTAGATCACAACCACAGGAGAGACCAGGTGAAACTTACCTAGACAGGCCCAGGCACCCCACAGCAGATAAACAAATAAACGATTGTCCTTTTTGATGTCCCACGTTTGGAGTGGTTTGTTATACAGCAAATGAAATCTGGAACATACCTGCTCTTCACTCAAGGCTTGACTGGTATTGTAACTGGGCCTCCTTTCCACTCCTTCCTATTTCCCAATTGGTAACAAACTCAGGTAGAAAAGAAATCTATTTTTGACCTTCCTAAAAATCCGACTGTATTTTCCCAATATAAGAATTTCTCCTGCCTCGCTCTGAGCATGGATGGGCCTTGGGTCTCTGTTTGATTCTCTAGAGACTGGAAATGTTTCCTGAAACCTTTCGCTTACAAAGGCACTTTCTTAGAATGTTCTTTCTTAAGTTTAATGGAAACCCTCTGAAGCAGCATTGAACAAAACTCCTCCACCTATATACAGATAAACCCACCAGAAGTGACAATGCATTTAATATATCTAATCTACCAAATAGAGCTTCGCTTAGCCTACCTTAAATATACTCAGAACACTTACGTTAGCCTACAGTTGGGCAAAGCCAGCTAACACAAGTCTGTGAAATGATGAAGTGTTGAGTATCTCATTTAATTTATTGTATTGAATACTGTACTGAAAGCGAAAACAAGAATGATCTTATGAGCACTCAAAATACAGTTTCCACTCCATGGTTATTGCTTTTGGAAAATCGTGAGTTGGGCCATTACAAGTGGGGACTATTTGTACGTATCATTTTGGACAAGCATTAAATATTTATCTGGTCAGGACCAGCAGTTAGCATAGTGGCTATGTCGCTGGACTCCCATGTAGTCGATCGTGGTTCGCGTCCCGGACCCAGTGGCTTAAAACTCACGCCGGGCGCATGTGCGTGCGTGCCCAAGATCCCGAGAGGAGAATGGAGGAGAAGGGATTGTAGTGTGGCCATCTCTCCTGGGGGGTGATTTCTCGCTGTCTATCTCTCTCTGTCTGTCTGGCGAGCACATGCACCCTATGGCAAAAACCTCTCCAAAAATAAAAAATATATTTATCTGGTCAATTATCTCTACTTCTTCAATTTTTTCTCTTAGAAGAGGTTCTAATAGTCTAGTGGTCCCCAAACTTGAGCATATGTCAGAATCACCCAGAGAGCCTGTTACAGCAGTTCTCAGACCTCATTCTGATTTCCTGATTCAGTAGGTCTGGGGTGGGACCAGAGAGTTTTCCTATATAACAAGATTTTTCTTGTCTAAAATACTCGCAAGTGTCGAGACCAGCAGCTAGCACAATGGCAGCATTGCAGGACTACCACATAATCAACCACGGTTCGAGTCCCACACCTGGTGGTTTAAATTCACTCCAGGTGTGTTTCCACACCTGGTGGTTTAAATTCACTCCAGGTTGTGTGTGTGTGTGTGTGTGCATGTGTACCCAAGATCCTGAGAGGAGAATGGAGGAGAAGGGATTGCAGTGTGGCCATCTCCCCTGAGGGGTGATTTCTCACTTTCTGTCTCTCTGTCTTCCTCTGTCTTTCTGATGAGGCACATGCCCTATAACAAAAACCTCACCAAAAAAAAATATTCCCAAGTGTTACTGATGCTGTGACCCGCTGAACTTGAGATGAACAGGCTAGTAGAAAAAAACCCTTCACAAGGAGCTGAAAGGCCTGAGTCATCATGATAACCATGCCAATTTCTAATAAAATATTTAGGTCTTTAATAAAATGCAGGCCCCTTCCAATAGGACACAGTTGCAAGGGTCAGTGGTGACAACAACATAGAAGTACTTTGCGAACTGCCGGGTCATGGAGACAGAAACTGTGGCTCGGAGAGGGTTGCCGGTGGACTCCACTTAAGTGTTCATATCCTTTTCTCAGAGTGACGTGAGAACTGACAGCTGAAGACTGCAGTAGAATCTACTAGCCTGTTTCCTGTTTGTTTCCTCTGCAAGATGCTTGTCCTTCCAAAAGCTCTTGTAATACAGAAATAAAAGCAGAATAGTTAACATGTGCTGAGTGCCTTCGTGTGCACGTGGAGAAGGACAAATTCCTAAAGGAAAACAGCTGAGCTGCTTCCTCGCTTGGACAGCGAATCACTCTGAGTATCAGCTGCATTTGGGAAAAAGGAAAACAATAGCCCTACCTCCAAAGTTGCTTTAGAGATTAAATAAATACATGTAAGCTCTTAGAAACAGGCATGGCATGTATTCATTATTATTGTTGTTGTTACTTCTGTCTTAGAAGATTCTTTTCTAAACTTTGTTTTTATTTCTTCTGTATGGGTCTGGGACTCGAACGGTGGTCGACTACATGGGAGTCCAGCAATGTAGCCATTATGCTAGCTGCTGGTCTCGATAACTTGGGAATTTTTTAGACAAGAAAAATCTTGTTATATAGGAAAACTCTCTGGTCCCACCCCAGACCTCCTGAATCAGGAAATCAGTAGGTAGAGACAGAGAGACAGCACCCCCGACAGGATCTTGTCACGAGAGCTCAGGAAACCCAGATGGTGGGCACGCACGTGCCTAGCATACTCCAGGAGTTCTCCGGTGGAAAACAGGTGCGACCTTCCCATGTGGCTTGGTCTCGAGAGCACTGCATTTTACCATCGTGCCATCATCTGGCCCCCGTGTCTCCACTGAAAAGATGAGGATTGAGGCTTTAAGAGTTTGAGAAACATAAGGGCATCTTAAAAAAAAGTATGCAAAATGTGCATTATGAAAAACTATGGATGATTAAGAATCTATGCACGGATTTAAAAAATAATTGCATTAAAATAAGCCACAACTTGGATCCCATTTTTTCATGAACTTTTTGAAATCCCCTGTACACCAAAACCCTCACAGGTGGAACCTCTCTGGAATCCTGCCTCTCAGAAGAGCTAGGGCCCAGATAAAATATGCAGACCACACCTTTAGCGTCCTCGCCTTTGTTCTAGGAAGGCATTGCTAATCAGTCACACACTGCTCACACAGAGCCAGACTCGGCTCGGGGACCCTCATGGAGAGACCATGGTTGGTGAGGGCTGTCTAGAAGCCCCTGAGCTAGCCCAGTCCAGCCATACCCAACGTGGGGAAAATGGGATCCTAGGGCACCGATAGTGCATTATGAAATGGAAGCACCAACCCCAATAATAAAAGCCAAGAATAAAGGGTGTGGGTTCCCTACCCATAGAGGAAGAATCCTGCTGCCAGCCCTCCCTTTTTTTTTTTTTTTTGGTGAGGGCTGTCTAGAAGCCCCTGAGCTAGCCCAGTCCAGCCATACCCAACGTGGGGAAAATGGGATCCTAGGGCACCGATAGTGCATTATGAAATGGAAGCACCAACCCCAATAATAAAAGCCAAGAATAAAGGGTGTGGGTTCCCTACCCATAGAGGAAGAATCCTGCTGCCAGCCCTCCCTTTTTTTTTTTTTTTTTTTTTTGAGAGTTTTTTGCTACAGGGTGTGTGTGCTCGCCAGAGAGACAGAGAGACAGAAAGTGAGAAATCACCTTCCGGGGGGATGGCCATGCCACAATCCCTTCTCCTCCATTCTCCTCTGGGGATCTTGGGCATGCATGCACACGTGCCTGGTGTGAGTTTAAGCCACCGGGTCTGGGACTCGAACTGCGGTTGACTGCGTGGGAGTCCAGTGACATAGCCATTACGCCAACTGCTGGTCCCAGCCCTCCCTTTCTTGAACCCATCCCCCTGACTCATGGTCTTCCAGATCTTGGGATGAAATCAGAGAAAAGAGAGATCATTTTTACTGCTATTCTACCCATGGTATATAAGCCAATTTCTTCATCATTTAGAAAAATTACTCTGTGTTTCAAAAGATATGCCTCAGTGACTCAATTTAGTCTGAGGCAACTTCAGGTTAAATGCTTCCTGATCAGCAGCAGGAGCTCCATTAAAACCAAATAAAAAAAGGACATGTTTTAAGGATCAAAGCAGCTGAAACATTACAGAGCCACCACCATCGTGTTCAAAGGTCTAGTAACTCTACGTTGTAAGTGTCCGATTCTTTACAGTGGTTATAGAAAAATGAATTATTTAATCATGATAAAGACATGGCTATAAGTAATATTAATTAATATTGCCTTGGGCCTACATTACAGTCTTCCAGCACACTCCAAAGGGGATTATTATGCAGAGTAATGGATAATCTTCAAAGAGGTGTTTTAGTATTCTCCCACTCCTCTCCACAACGCTCACATAGGCACTTCCGCTGGCCATTATTCTCTGGCTCATTTCCTAAGACCTCATTCGAGGCCAGAGTTCGGAAGGTAACCACATTTATAACCACAGTTAACGTGTATGAGACTCTTAGATGTTTGAAGCACAGTTCTGTTTATTTAATAAACACTCATACATGTGCTAACTACTTCTCTAAGCACTTGTCAAACATAAACTCATTTAATCCTCACAAATCTATAAACCAAGCCTATAAATTTTTACAGAAGAACAAACCTAAGCACAGAAAGTAACTAGCCTGGGGGCCAGCAGGTGGTGTGGTGGTGAAGGGTGCTGGACTCCCTCATAGCTGACTGCAGTTCACGTCCCAGGCTGGGCATTTTGCTTTCTAATTCATTCTCTCTCTCTTTCT
>NW_006159566.1:1412172-1418348 GCF_000334495.1 Tupaia belangeri chinensis
GGGGGCGGAAGGCATGGAGGGCAACCATGGATGCCAGGGACAATGGAGGAGGAAGATGGGACATAGCAGAGGGTGGGGGATGGGGAATCAGGGATGGCAAGACAAAGGGCAAGGTATGCAGGATGTAAGAATTGGAAAATTATTTGCTGAGAACATGTATGTTGATGTGCTTGATTGAACCAATGCACAGTGTATTTTGGATGGAAAATTCATTGGTGTGTTGAGATGGTATATAGTGAATTAATGTAGAAAATTAAAAAAAAAAAAAAGTGACTAGCCTGAAGTCACCTGTGTAGACAGTAGAGCAAGTACTTTAGAGGCGGGCATGTGATGTGCCCCGAGAGGTGTGTTGTTAGGTGTTCATGACCGTCTGTAAATGACCTTCACCCTTTGAAGGCGTTTCTTACCATTTCACAGTTAATACGACTCAAAACAAAAGAGGCCAGTAACTTGCCAGGTCATACAACCAACACGTGAGACTCGAACGCAGTCTGTCAGACTCCAGAGCAGGCACCTGTACCCGCGGGCTGCACAGCAAACTCCTAGCTCTGTTCCTGCCACCATTTGTGTCAGACATCGTTCCCCTGTTTCCGGTTCTCTCCCTCGCCACTGCTGCTGCTGTTGCTTTCTTCCTTGGCCCCTGAGTAAACAGTCGCAACCATTCTCATATCCTCACCCGCCACCTCTGAGTGCTACAGGGAGGTGCCCTCAGTGTGAGTCCAGACACATTTTTGGCCCTACCTGTCTGTTGGCCTCTACCTCTGACACCAGGTGACAGTCACACACAAGAGCCAGTTCATGGCAGGCATTCCTCAGACCACATCGTCGAGCCTGCACAAATGTAATGGTGCTAAGAAACAGACAACTCCAGGGGTCTGCATGCTGCAAGGTGATTAGGGCTCTGGACTCCCACATAGCCAACCACGGTTAGAGTCCCAGACCTGGAGGCTTGTTTTTTCACTCTCTTTCTCTCTTTCTCTCTTCTCCTGTTCTCTTTCTCTCTCTCTCTCTCTTTGTCTCTCTCTCTCTCTGGTGAGCACACATGCCCTATAGCAAATTAAAGGATAATAATAATAAATTAAATTAAGTAAAAAACTCTTAAAAAATAAAAAAGAAATGGGGACTTTGCACACATAGCCTTTCACCTAAGAATCTGCACTTCCTTTACAATTAGGTTTTCTGGTGTCCACACCTGTGGCAGAGTCTGGACCCAAGAATGAAATTAAGGCTCGTTTCAAATTTAAAAAGGGAGAGGATTGCAAGGCAAAGTGCAGCAGAAATAGTTCCTCGGCCTATAATGTATTTAGTATTGGGGAGCGTAGACTTTCTCTGGAGGTGTTGGAAACCAAAACACCCAGGAGATAAAGGAGAGTAGTCAGCAAGCTAGGAGTCTGTGCTAACGCTTCACAAGGGGGTCTCTCTCTCCCTGTCTCTGGCTCTCTTATTCCCCCTTCTCTTTCTCTCTTCTCACTCCGCAGAAGTGAAGCAGCACAGTCCCGCTCATTTCCTGATGGGACCTCATGGGAGCCGGAAATGAGATGTTTTCTCTGGATGCCCTGTATCTTTGGAATCCCCTTCCTTCCTGGACTGGCAGAAGCTAAATCTAAATCTCTTGGCCTTCTACAAAGATGATCCCAAGGTTTGTCTTTTTGAGCTTCTACTTACAAATACTTAAGACTCTTTGCTTACTACTGACAATACAATGAAACTCGGTCATAAAACAGAGCTGGGCCCTCATTTCTTCCTGACTTACAAGGATCCATCTCAATGCTCATTAACTAGTAACCAGCCTCCCTCTTGTACTTTTCTACTAAGGTTGTCTCCTTTTTGTTTTTTTCAGACTCTAGAACAGGGCTTTACAGTGATTTGCTTAAGACTTAGTTTCGACCCTCAGAGGAGTTGAACCCATTGTAAGAGGAATGCACAGATTAAAAAGCCTGTAGGCGTCAATGCCCAGAGGCGAGGCTAAACCCAATCAACTCCATAGGGGATAAAATGATTCCAACCTCTAGAACAAATAATAAAGCATAAGTTAATATAAAAATATCTCTCGTGTTAGTGACTTGAAAGGTTTGGTAAGATAATCTGCTCTCCCTAAGTGTGTATTGCACAAAAAATTGTAATACTGTTTTATATGCTCAGATTTGAGAAACCAAACTGATCAGAGATCACTCCGTTTTCAGGAAGAAAGATTGTATAAACACAAACTTTCCAAAAGCAACATGTTTAGTAACTAATGAAGTTTATTGTCTCTCCTGAAATTCATTTTACTGTGTGTCCCATTGTCCTAGTAAAACTCCAGTGAGGAAATCAAACTGAATGTACAAATAAGGATGTACCATTTTGCTGATGTGGCTGGTTCTCATTAACTCTTGATCTGCACATGTCCAGAAGGTTCTGTGAGCCAGGGCCAGTCGCTGCCTACAAAACCACCTGTGCTTTTTCCCAAATCCAGTTCAGAACCAGGACACAGCTTAAACGTTCATTCATGCCGGTTCGTCCTCACCCTGCTTTCCCTGTGATGGGTGTTTAAGCCACTCAGGTCACTCCTGGTGACTCAGCATGGAAGGCAGGAAGGCCGCATGGTGTTTTCAGATTAGAGCGTTCTCTGCATCTCGGCTTCGGTGGCTCCTGCTTCCTGACTGCTTGCCCTTGAAGGCGTCCCGGTGGGACCTTGGGCTGGAGGATGCAGTTTCCAACGCTCGGACGCTCTCAAGATTCCAGGTCTTGGATTTTCGATGACCTCTGGACCCCTAGCTTGCTGGCTTCCTCCTCCCCTGTGGCATCCAGGTGTTTGAAACGACAAGCTGCTGTTTATTTAGCTCCCTTTCCTACTTTTAGCAGAAACCAGTGGCTAAAGCTGTACCAGGTGGTGCTGTTGATAAACAACATGTTCTCACACCAGATTTCCGACTGGGAACTCAGGCTCCTTTTTTTCTGGCTGATGACCGAGATGGGAGAAAACTTGGCTATGCCTTCTAGACATTTTTTCTTTGTTAGCTCATCTCAGTCCCCATGGAGTGACAAAAAATGCTGGCTGTGCAAGAGTCCCTGGGGCCATTTCTGGGGTGGCCAACAATCACTCTAACCTTCTGCAACTTACTAAAGTCTTGAGGCCGGGTCACCTCTCCCCTGAGTGCCTGGTGTCGGGATGATGGCCCTGAGACTCTGGGTCTCCCTGGGTGACACTCCTTTATCTGCCACAGCAAAGCAGAAGCCATCCCTTCCTCTTGTTGCACATTCCATGGAAGCATTTCCTGCACATAGTAAATGCTCATTAAATATTGTTGAAACTTTAATACATTCTATACATCCTTGTCCAGTTTCTCTGATATACCCCCATTTCGGATTTATTGGTAATTCACCAAGCCAGCAACTTCTGAATTATTCCACGTGCCACAAGAACTGGGTACACTGGAGTTGGACGGTCTGATTGAGATCAGCCTGCCCCTTCTCGGTTACGTGCTGTCAGATCTGCCTCATCACTCATGCAAGCAAGCACTAGTTAAGTGACTATGGGTCAGGCACAGGATGTGGTGAGGAAGGCCAAGGGCCTGCCCTCGGCTGTAAGGGTCCCACAGTCCAGTGAGGATGAGGAACATAGAAAACATCCCCATACGGTGTGACGGACGCGTGTGACGGAGGTGCCATGCGTCTGAGTCCAGTTGTTAATGGAAGGGGCAGCCAGGGACGACTTCCCAGAGGAAAAGGCACTTTGACTAAGTCTGGAACTATGAATTAGCCATTCAGAAAAGGGGGAAACGGTTACTTCTGACACAGGGAACCGTTTCCACAAAGGCAAAACCGGTCTCACAATGACTGTTGGGAAAAGTGGAAGCAAAGAGTCCTTCTGGAAAATTAGTCGGAGGTGACACTGCAATGTGAGGGAAGGGACCTGTGTTCTCCCATACGATGCTTGATTTTTTACCCTGAGTATGGCAGCGAATAGATAAAGGATGTAAAAACAAGAGTAGGCTGATGAGATATGCATTTCAGAATGCTTACTTTTACGAAGGAAGGGAAAACAGTAAAGGGAGCTAAAACACATTCATTCAGCAGTTAGGGGCACCTTACACATGCTTGGCACACATCCGGTGGGCAGGGTTTCTGCCAACCAGAGCTTTCAGCCTCGATAGGAGATAAGAGGAAGACATGAAGGCCCGATAGGGAGCAGAGGGGATGAATAGAAGGACATTGATTGGAGAAACAGTGGGGACACAGAATTAATAGGATCAGTAACAGCGTAGAGGGTGAGGGGAGGAGAGGGAGAGGAAGCAATCTGGGATGGCCTCCAGGTTTCTAACTGTGGCAACTGGGGACCCTAGGATGACATTCAGACAGGGTTTTATGACAGAGGTGCTAATGTTACTTTGGACAGAACAATTCTTTGTGTGGGGGACTCTCTTGTGCATTTAAAAATGTTTGACATCTTTGGCTGCAGTCCACTAAATGCCAATGGTATTTACTGCCTAGTCATTACAACACCCAAGTAGTCCCCCTTCTCCGATTGCCCCCTACCCCCCACATTTCCAAATACCCCTTGAGAGCCAGACTATAGAAGTAAGAGCGAACTGAGGCCAGTTTGGGACATGTTCACGTTGAGGTTTTAATCAAAGCCTTCCAGGTCTGTGCACATCCTCCTCTGTACCACCGCCTCCCAACCATTGCCTGCAGAACGCAGGTGAGCGGAGGTGCCAGCTTCGACTCCAGGGGCACTTGTGTGCCCTCACCAGAAGACCACGTGGCAGGTCCACCTGCCCAGCCACTGCAGAATTCAGCTGTTCCAGTCAAAACACATTTTCCTCCAAAGCATTTACAGTTTCCCTTCTTACTATTTTCTTCCCCATCTTCTGACATGACCAACATCCCAGAAGTTGTCCAGGACTCAGAAGAACTGTGGTGCAGCACAGCCTCAGATGCACAAGAAGACGGAAGAGAGGCAGACTCACCCCCACGCTCAGCTCTCTCAATTCTCCATCCTCGGTTCCACAGCTCAGCCTGGTTCACATTAAGCTGCTTTCTCCTGGTAATCCTTTAAAATGCCCTTGAGCTTGGTCTCACCATTTCTTTCAAACATGAACTTAAATCTTTCCTGGCTCTGATATGAGAGCTGTAAGTTAAATGTGCACCCACCTCCCACTGCAGTTCCTAGGGGATTCAATCGTCCCATGAAACCAGGAGCATGAACACAATTGCCCAGGGAATGAGTCTGAAATAAGATGATGTGAGTCCAAATGTTGGTGAATATTGACATCGAAGCAGAGAACTGAGGAAGGGGCATACACAGAGCATTCAAGAGACAAAAGGTACAGAGTGAGAGGAAACCTCGGAGAAGCCACTGAGAAAATATCTCACCAAGGAAGGTCTGATCAGGCACGAAATACAAATGTGAAGTCAAGTACAAGAAAAACTGAAAAGAGCACTCTAAATTTAGCAACTAGGAGGAAATCTGAACCCCTTGGTGTATTAGTCAGAATAAACCAGGTTATGTGGCATTGACAAATGACCCCACATCTCAGTGGCTTAGGCTATCTGAGGTTTATGCCTTGCTCTCTTCGCATGTCCACTGTGAATTATTGACTCTAGTTCTGTCCTGGTCCTCTTCGCTCTAAGACACAGGCTGACAGGGTGACCCCATCCAGCAGGGATAGACCAATGGATGAACCATGAGCAGATCTTAAAGATTCTGCTTAGGAATGGCAAACACCACTTTCATTTCCATTTTATTGACCAAAGCAAGTCACATAACCAAGCTTGATGTCAAGCGAACAAGTATAGTCAGAAAGTTATATGGTTAGAAGCTGATGAAGAGAAGCCCCACCGGGACTGACAGAGCATTTTGAATAATAATCCAGTCTAGTGCATTTGGAAAAGCAGTTTCTCCCTGGCTCTCAGTTTTTCCTTCTATAAATGAGAATGATTCAATTACCATCCCATTGGATTGTTGTGAGGCATAAATTCCCTGATGGACATGAAAAATTACTATGGAGGATGTAGCTCATCATGGTTTTATTCCTAATTTACTCAATGCACAGCTAATAGTATTACTCTTCTCTATCTCATCATGTCACTGCGTATTCGAGAGCCATTGCTCCCTCAATTTCTTTCAAACTCGGTAACAACTGGCTCATTTGGTATTCATTTCCTAGTGGATAGGGACCATTACCAAGCCACTC
>NW_006159566.1:1421513-1433577 GCF_000334495.1 Tupaia belangeri chinensis
GCTGATGAGATATGCATTTCAGAATGCTTACTTTTACTAAGGAAGGGAAAACAGTAAAGGGAGCTAAAACACATTCATTCAGCAGTTAGGGGCACCTTCTACATGCTTGGCACACATCCGGTGGGCAGGGTTTCTGCCAACCAGAGCTTTCAGCCTCGATAGGAGATAAGAGGAAGACATGAAGGCCCGATAGGGAGCAGAGGGGATGAATAGAAGGACATTGATTGGAGAAACAGTGGGGACACAGAATTAATAGGATCAGTAACAGCGTAGAGGGTGAGGGGAGGAGAGGGAGAGGAAGCAATCTGGGATGGCCTCCAGGTTTCTAACTGTGGCAACTGGGGACCCTAGGATGACATTCAGACAGGGTTTTATGACAGAGGTGCTAATGTTACTTTGGACAGAACAATTCTTTGTGTGGGGGACTCTCTTGTGCATTTAAAAATGTTTGACATCTTTGGCTGCAGTCCACTAAATGCCAATGGTATTTACTGCCTAGTCATTACAACACCCAAGTAGTCCCCCTTCTCCGATTGCCCCCTACCCCCCACATTTCCAAATACCCCTTGAGAGCCAGACTATAGAAGTAAGAGCGAACTGAGGCCAGTTTGGGACATGTTCACGTTGAGGTTTTAATCAAAGCCTTCCAGGTCTGTGCACATCCTCCTCTGTACCACCGCCTCCCAACCATTGCCTGCAGAACGCAGGTGAGCGGAGGTGCCAGCTTCGACTCCAGGGGCACTTGTGTGCCCTCACCAGAAGACCACGTGGCAGGTCCACCTGCCCAGCCACTGCAGAATTCAGCTGTTCCAGTCAAAACACATTTTCCTCCAAAGCATTTACAGTTTCCCTTCTTACTATTTTCTTCCCCATCTTCTGACATGACCAACATCCCAGAAGTTGTCCAGGACTCAGAAGAACTGTGGTGCAGCACAGCCTCAGATGCACAAGAAGACGGAAGAGAGGCAGACTCACCCCCACGCTCAGCTCTCTCAATTCTCCATCCTCGGTTCCACAGCTCAGCCTGGTTCACATTAAGCTGCTTTCTCCTGGTAATCCTTTAAAATGCCCTTGAGCTTGGTCTCACCATTTCTTTCAAACATGAACTTAAATCTTTCCTGGCTCTGATATGAGAGCTGTAAGTTAAATGTGCACCCACCTCCCACTGCAGTTCCTAGGGGATTCAATCGTCCCATGAAACCAGGAGCATGAACACAATTGCCCAGGGAATGAGTCTGAAATAAGATGATGTGAGTCCAAATGTTGGTGAATATTGACATCGAAGCAGAGAACTGAGGAAGGGGCATACACAGAGCATTCAAGAGACAAAAGGTACAGAGTGAGAGGAAACCTCGGAGAAGCCACTGAGAAAATATCTCACCAAGGAAGGTCTGATCAGGCACGAAATACAAATGTGAAGTCAAGTACAAGAAAAACTGAAAAGAGCACTCTAAATTTAGCAACTAGGAGGAAATCTGAACCCCTTGGTGTATTAGTCAGAATAAACCAGGTTATGTGGCATTGACAAATGACCCCACATCTCAGTGGCTTAGGCTATCTGAGGTTTATGCCTTGCTCTCTTCGCATGTCCACTGTGAATTATTGACTCTAGTTCTGTCCTGGTCCTCTTCGCTCTAAGACACAGGCTGACAGGGTGACCCCATCCAGCAGGGATAGACCAATGGATGAACCATGAGCAGATCTTAAAGATTCTGCTTAGGAATGGCAAACACCACTTTCATTTCCATTTTATTGACCAAAGCAAGTCACATAACCAAGCTTGATGTCAAGCGAACAAGTATAGTCAGAAAGTTATATGGTTAGAAGCTGATGAAGAGAAGCCCCACCGGGACTGACAGAGCATTTTGAATAATAATCCAGTCTAGTGCATTTGGAAAAGCAGTTTCTCCCTGGCTCTCAGTTTTTCCTTCTATAAATGAGAATGATTCAATTACCATCCCATTGGATTGTTGTGAGGCATAAATTCCCTGATGGACATGAAAAATTACTATGGAGGATGTAGCTCATCATGGTTTTATTCCTAATTTACTCAATGCACAGCTAATAGTATTACTCTTCTCTATCTCATCATGTCACTGCGTATTCGAGAGCCATTGCTCCCTCAATTTCTTTCAAACTCGGTAACAACTGGCTCATTTGGTATTCATTTCCTAGTGGATAGGAACACTTACCAAGCCACTCATACCATTTTCTCCATCTCAGGTGACTTTCTCTCTCCTTTCCACCAATTCATGTCTCTCAACTCCTTATAAACTCAGCTCAAAATCACTCTCCCCAGAAAATCATCTTAGACGAAATCAACTCAACCCTAACAAATTCCTTTGTTGTACAGGATGTCCTGTATTCGTTTGCCCCAACACAATGTGGTGTGTAAGTGTCTCGTGGTGGTTTTCAATGTATATGTGTGTGTATGACATTTTTGGAGTTCTCAAGGTTGAGGGCTCAGGTTATAGGATGTGGGGTCTGTGCTGATTGCTCTCCAGGTGCCTCTCTGAATCTGTGCTCCACTATCCCCTCCTTGTTCTGTGCCCCAAGAGACTGACTTCCACAGCTGGTAAAACCTGGGATCTTTTGCCATTGGGCTGCCCATGGGTTTGGCCAATAGGAAGCATGACATTTTTGGAGTTCCCAAGGTTGAGGGCTCAGGTTATAGGATGTGGGGTCTGTGCTGATTGCTCTCCAGGTGCCTCTCTGAATCTGTGCTCCACTATCCCCTCCTTGTTCTGTGCCCCAAGAGACTGACTTCCACAGCTGGTAAAACCTGGGATCTTTTGCCATTGGGCTGCCCATGGGTTTGGCCAATAGGAAGCACCAGTATAGAGACCAGAAGGAGGAGAAAAGCCAGGGTATTTATTCTCTCCACACCCTCACTCTGCCTGCTCTGATTCTGGCAGAGACCAGGAGCTGCCAGGCAGCCTCTCACTGCTCCGGCTCTCATAGCATTATTCTAGTTTCTCATTCCTTCAGACTGGTTTTATTCTTTTACATTGCCTATTCCGTATGAGTGCCTGCAGAAAAGAGGGTCAGCCCCTTCCACTCTAGCCCCACATGTATACACTTCAGGCACTTTATAGACTCTTACCTATATGGCCAACTGATGCCTTGTATTTTTCTCGTTAAGGCCAAATTGACTAGCTGTGTAGAGAGCCAAGTAAAAGGACCCCTTGATGGCTAAAAGAGACCCTTGTCTCCCAAAAGACAGATGCCCTGACTGAACTGAAGACTCATCTTGGTCTAGAGAATTTGTCTTTCTAAAAAATTTTTGGCCTGGGAACTAGATGGTGGTGCAGCAATAACCTCACATCCTGGGACCTTGCTCTGCATATCAGGTGTTCATGTGTGGCTATGATTCAGGCTGGCTGAGGCTGGGACAAATTGTGGCCTAAAAGATCCTGTTTGTGCTGCCGGTCTCTCTGTCTCTCCATCTCTTTCTCTCTCTCAGAAAAAAATAAATAAAAATAAACTTTAAAAATATTATTAGTCTGGGGCCAGCAGGTAGCATGGTGGTTAAGGGCGCTGGACTCCCACATGGCCAATCTTGGTTCCAGTCCCTGACCTGGTGGCTTGTTTCTCACTTTCTGTCTCTCTGTCTCTCTCTCTCTCTTTCTCTCTCTCTGTATCCCTCTCTGGTGAAATTAAAATAAATAAGTAAATAAAGTTAAATAAAATAATTCTTTAAAAAATATTATTGGTTTGATTCTAACTACATAAAAATGTATTCTAAAATCCCAATGCAGGGAACCAGCAGTTAGCGTAATGGCTATGTCGCTGGACTCCCACGTAGTCGACCGCAGTTCGTGTCCCGGACCCGGTGGCTTAAAACTTACGCCGGGCATGTGTGCGTGCGTGCCCAAGATCCCGAGAGGAGAATGGAGGAGAAGGGATTGCGGCGTGACCATCCCCCCTGGGGGGTGATTTCTCGCTTTCTGTCTCTATGTCTCTCTCTCTCTGTCTGGCGAGCGCACGCGCCCCACAGTGAAAATCTCTCCAAAAAAAAAAAAATCCCAATGCAGAAGAATTAGTAATCCCAGTAAAGTTATCTAACTTTGAAGTTTCTAAATAAAAGCAGACAACTGCAGAATGGCTACTCCCACATGACCACACTTTTAAAAAAAAAAAAAAAAAGTGAGACCAGCAGATGGTGTAATGGTTGCATCACAGCAGTTCAAGTCTTGGACCCAGTGGCTTAAACCTCAGGCCGGGCACGTGTGCACGTGCGCCCAAAATCCTGAGAGGAGAACAGAGGAAAAGGGATTGTGGCGTGGCCATCCCCCTGGAGGATTTCTCACTTTCTGTCTCTCGGTCTCTCTGACACGCACACGTGCACTAAAGCAAAAATCTCTCGAAAATTAATTAATTAATTTTTTTAAAAATTGAACAAAGTGCATAAAAGTCCCAAAGAAATGACGTGCACTAAAGCAAAAGTCTCTCGAAAATTAATTAATTAAATTTTTAAAAAATCGAACAAAGTGCATAAAAGTCCCAAAGAAATGACAGGTTTAGAAGACCTGAAAGGTCACCTTAGTTTCCTCATGCTCCTGTAATTCCATTTTGTAAACAAGGAGGGTGCAAATTAGTCTAAGCCTAGGTGTTTCCTAGGGCCTCGCCCGTCAGCACTGCTGATGGACCAGCACCCTCAGCATATCAGAAGCTTGCCAGAAATGTAGGCTGTCTGCCACCCCCACCCGAGTCATGCCAGATCAGAATCTGCAGGTTAACTTAGGAGGGTTCTCAGGTGATTTCCTTCGCACAGCGAGACTGAGAAATGCTGTCCTAAAAGAACTCTTGAACTGTCTGTGCTGAAGGACTAGTTGCTGGTCCTCATTTTCCCTCCAATCTGTTGTGGACTTTTGAAAATATAAGTTACTAAAATAAAAAAGAAAAAAAAACCATGAAATATAAACCCAAACTTTTTCTTATTAGATTCAAAAAATACGTAATTACAGTGTCTAATTGTTACAGAAGCCTTTGAACACCTACTGTTTCACTGGACTTCCCATCATTGCCCATAATGGCCAGAGAGGGGCAGCGGACTTGAGGAGCTCCACTCTAGGGCATTGCCACTTTACAGATGAGGAAGCAGAGGTCAACAGATAACACCCCCCGGGTGACATGGATGGGAGAGGCGATGATGAAAGGTAGATCTCCCCAACTATTCCCAGTAGGTCTTATTGACCCTAATGAAAGTATGGGTTAACATTTATTAAACGCGTGATTGGGGCTAGGTGTCATGTTGTATGAGAATTATCTTGCTATGTGTACTCGTATGTATGATTTGCCTTATGTGACTATGGAGGCAGGCAAGTCCCGAGGTCTAGAGCATGAGGTGGCAAGCTGGAGACCCAGAAAGCCAATGGTTCTGTTCCAGTCTGAAGGTCAACAGGCTTGAGGCTTAAGAGCTGATATTTTAATTTGAGACTGAAGGCAAGAAAAGAAGCAGTCAGGCAAAAAGGATTACCTTTTACTTGAAGGAGGGTCAGCCTTTTTTGTTCTGTTTAGACCATCAACTGATCAGAGGATTCCCACCCACTTTAGGAAGGGCCAACTGCTTTAATCGGTCTAGCAATTTAAGTGTTAGTCAGGTCCAAAAACGCCCTCATCGAAACACAGATAATGTTTGACCAAACATCTGGACACCTGTGGTCAGTGAAACTGACACATAAAAGCAACCATCACAGCATTTAACAACTTAGCAACTCTACCCTTCTTCACTGGGTTCATGAATTATTCATTACGGAGACAATAGCATTAGTTATACAGAACTCACAAGTCTGGGGGTGCAGAAAATCTTTGTTCTAGTGGGTTGTCAGAAAAGTCAAAGTGGGGGGACCAGCAGTTGGCATAATGGCTATGTCGTTGGACTCCCACGTAGTCAACCGCAGTTCGATTCCCAGACCCAGTAGATTAAACTCACACTGGACATGTGTGCATGCGTGCCCAAGATCCCAAGAGGAGAAAGGAGGAGAAGGGATTGCAGCATGGCCATCCCCCCTGGAGGGTGATTTTCCACTTTCTCTCTCTCTGTCTTTCTGGCAAGTGCACACGCCCGATAACAAAAACCTCTCCAAAAAAAAAAAAGGAAGAAAAAGAAAAGAAAAGTCAGTACAGAGACCAGCAGTTGGCGTAATGGCTATGTTGCTGGACTCCCACATAGTCGACCGCAGTTCATGTTCCGGAACTAGTGACTTAAAGTCACACTGGGCACGTGTGTGCATGTCCAAGATCCTGAGAGGAGAATGGAGAAGAAGTGATTGAGGTGTGGCCATTCCCCCTGGCCCCTGGAAGATAATTTCCCACTTTCTGTCTTTCTGGTGAGCACATGCATCCTTATAGCAAAAACCTCTCTCAAAAAAAGAGAAAAGTCATAATGCATTTTTGTACAGAAGAGCTGAAAAATACATCATGATTTTTCCGACATCCTAATACGTTGAAACCGTGTGCTGGCTGGGGCCAGATGGTGGCACAATGATAGAGTAAGATGCTCTGAGAGGCTGACCCACACCGGGAGGTCCTGGGTTCATGCCTGGAGACCTCCGAGCAGCGCTGAGTAAAGCTGGCGATGGATTGTGGTGTCCATACCCTGCTGTGGGTACTACCTCTCTCGCTCATGGAATAAATAAATAAACTCTCTCTCTATAAATGTATATTATATATAACATGCATTATATGATTATATAGATATATAATATAGATCTATTATAGATATATAATGTTATATACAGATATAATATTATAGTTATTATATATTACATAATAGATAATGGGTAATATTATTACTATATTATAGTAGATATTATAATAGATATAATATTATACATATGCTGGTCAAAGTCCCTTGTGATTCTTGGATTTTGACTGAAATCTGCCCATGGCTACATTCAAACATCACTGCCTCCATTGCTGGTGCCTTAATGACCATGTGATCAATGCCTGAGATCATCTCCTCCCCCCCTTAGCTTTGTCCCAGCTGTGGGGGGCATGCCTGGAAGTGCTCACAAAGTGAGACTCACTGCCAGGGGCACATTTAAAAATACCCATTGAGAACTAGAGTCAGGATTAACTCCCCAGGACTGCATTACATAAAGACCCAACTTCTGAGGTAAAGTTTGGGATATTTCAAGATGCTATGGCTTGTATGTCCCCCCCAAATTTCTGTGTTGAGATTTGGTTGTGACAGGAAACATGATTAGGTTATGGTGTTGCTAGGTGGGGCCTTTGGGCAGAGATTACGAACAAGGTCATCAGAGTGAGACCCCCGGGATTGAGTCCTGGCAGGTGTATAAGAAGGCGTGAGGTGGGTAGAAGCTCATGAACACAGCCACTCTGCTTTTGTCACCTTGTGATGTGATGCCATGAGACTGCAAGATGTGGCCCTGGGCTTTGGACCTTCAAATCAGGAGTTAAATAAACCTCTATTTCTATTAATCATCGAGTTTCAGGTATTTTCTGTTATTAGCAACGGAATGAACTAGAACACAAGACTGCTCAAGACCTTGGCATCACAGATTCATTTGAGTCTTAAGGCACTCTGGAGTGTTCTTCTGAAAGGAAAGGCCTGGACTGGACCACATGGTTTGGGGCCATAAGAGAATGGGCAGAAGAGGGCAGTCACTATGTCCTTTCTCTCTCTTTCTCTCTATTTCTGTCACACACACACACATGACCAGTTTTTACTTAGCCTAGTGTTTGGCATGTATTCGGTAGTCAGTATATCCTAGCTATTACTGGGAACAAGTGTTTCAAGGCCCAGAACTTGGCAGTGGACAATGAATCCGACTGTACAGCTCTGCTGCCGCTGTTTCTTCTGCCGAGAGGCTGCCCTCAGATACCCACTTGAGCAATTTTCCGACCCCCTGAAGTCTGCCCAGATCTCTTCTCGATGGAAACTGTATTCGTTTCTTTGAGATACCAAAGCAAATTATCACTAACTTGGCATATTAAAACAACAGGAATTTATTCTCCTACAGTTCTAGCAGCTAGAAGTCCAAACTCAGGATGTGAGTAGGGCCATGTTTTTCTCTGAAGACTCCAGAAGAGGATGCTTTCTTCCTTCCTCCTGTATTTCAGTAATTGCCAGCAATTCTTGGCTTACAGATGTGTCACTCCATTCTCGGCCTACCTTCATTCACATGACCCCTCTCCCTGTGTGTCCTGTTTCCTTAATTTATAAGGACATCATTCATTGGATTAGAGTCTACCCTAATCCATTATAACTTCATCTTTTTTTATATGTTTAGTTTGCTATTGGTCACATGCATGTGTGTGAAAGATGGGGGAGGGGAAGCACCCCCCCGCCCCCGCCCCATGGAGGAAGATTAAGTTGTAATCCCTTCTCCTCAAGTCTCCTCTCAGGATTTTTGGTGTATACACACAAAAGTCCAGCATGTTTTTCAAGCCACCAGGTTCAGAACTCGAACCATGCAGTGGGGATACAGCTACCCTAACCATCCCTCCACCTAGCTGGTCCGACCTTATCTCAATTTAACTAATTGCAAGGACTCTCTTCCTGAAGAAGGTCACATTCTGAGGTTCTTGGCGAATAAGAATCTGGGAGAATCTTGATGTCAGCCCCCTGGGTTCCAAAAACTTGTCTATCCCTTGCGAAAAACGTATTCAGTCCTTTCTTTAAAAGCATTTATTCCATGGGACCAGCAGGTAGCATAATGGCTATGTCATAGCATAATGGCTATGTCGCTGGACTCCCATGTAGCCGACTGCAGTTTTAGTCCCAGACCCGGCGGCTTAAACTCATGCCAACCACGTGTGCGTGAGTGAGTGCCCAAGATCCCAAGAGGAGAATGGAGGAGAAGGGATTGCGGCGTGGCCATCTCCTCTGGGGGGTGATTTCTCATTTTCTGTCTCTCTGTCTCTCTGGCAAGTGCACGAGGTGCCCTGTAGCAACAAAAAACCTCCCCAAAAAAAGAAAAAAAAGCATTAGGTCAAAAATTCATCTAGGTCAAAAATCTCAATATAGTCAACTTAAAACTCCCAAGTTTTATGTAATAAATCATCTAAAGCAGGTATAGGTGAGACTCTGACAATGGTCCATCCTGAGGCAAATCTTTTTTCCGTCTGTGAAACTCTGAAAATGTTTTATCCTGTGTCTCAAAATTCTCCTGGTTTCTATCATTATTCAATTCCATTATTTGCTTCCAAAATGCACTGATGAGGCATGAATAAATAGATATTACTATTTTTAAGAGGAAGAAAATGGAAGGAATAAAAAGATGCTGGTCTAAGGCATGTCTCCAGCCCAGCAGGGAAAATTCCATTAGGTTTGCAGCTGAGAATAATTCTCTGTGGATCATTTCTCTATATCTAGGCCTGCTGGGGCAGCCCCAGATTTGGGGCTCTTGCAGGAGGCCCTTCCCTAGGGGCCCAATTCTTCCCTCTGAGGCTATTCTTGACTTCATCCCAATCTCTGTCCATTTCTGCCATGCTATCAGTGTTTCACTAGGATATTATACTCAAAACCTTGTCAGGAGTTCATGGATCTGAGGGGATCCACGGCATTAGACACCAGGGTTCTCTACAGATACTTTCTGGATAATTCCATCTCTATTCCTGGTTTCTATGGAGATGCTTAATTGGATCCATAAATCCTTAATCCTTAGCCCTGTTTCTGGAGAGGCTGAGTATTTTTTCAAAGTATCCTGTGCTTTTTCTTTTTGATGAACAGTTCATTTCTCAATTTCTCTCTTTCCTCTAACAATTTACTATAAACCTTAAAGAGAAGCCAGGCTGCACCTTCCACACATGGATTGGACATCTCCTCAGCTAAAAATTCAAGTTTATCACTTACAAATTCTGCTCTCCACTCAACAGCAGAACACAATTAAGCCAAGTTTTCTGCTACTTCTTAACTAAAAAAACCCCACTTTCCTCCAGTATCCTATAACTAGTTCTTTTTTCCTGTGAGATTTCAGCAGAAGCAACTTTAATGGTCATGTATTTCGCAATATCATGTTAATTACTACGTGTGTGTATGAGTGTATGTGTGTGTATTCTCTAAGACAATAAATGTTTCCTCTACAATTCTCCTCGCATCTTTCTGAACCCTCACGGGAACTGCCTTTAATGTCCTTATTTTTGTCATCAATCTCTTCAAAACAATCTAGCCTTTTTTTATCCTGTGCCTCAAAATTCTTCTGGTTTCGATCATTATTCAATCCCAGAGCCACTTCCACAGTTTTAGTCATTTATTACCACATCATTCCACTGTTGGTACCAAGTATATTTCAGTCCTACTTGGAGATATAGAGATTTATTTTAAGGAATTTGGAAACTTGCACATCCAAAAATCTGTGGGACACTTACTTATCTTCCTTATTTAACTAATCTCCCTTAGTTAAGGTTAAGCGTAGGTTAACCACATGCACATAATGCCTTCATAGCAATGGCTATATTAGTGTTTGATTAAATAGCTGGGTACGATAGCTTAGTATCAAGTGGACACAAAACCAATCATTACAACTGCGCCATTCTTCCTGGCATTCCAAATGGCCTGCCTACCTTGGTCAATCTTTTCTTTGTTGGTTTTAGGCCATAGCACTTAATACCTTTTAACACATTATATTATTTATTTATTATTTCAAGTATATATATGTCTCTCTCCCTTGAATTGCTATAGAGGTTTCTTTTTTTTTTCTTCTGTTTTGTTCACTGATGTATCCCAAATATCTAGATTACTGTCTATTATTCAATAAATAGGTGTTTAATGATTGAATTCAGAGTCTTCCTCTTACTAGAACATGACCACCAATGGATAAGGTATTTAACTTCAATGATGAGATAGTTAACTTCCTTAGTTTCAAAGAAATATTTCACTTCAATAACAAGAAAACAATCATCTCTTAATGCTGTCATAGGATTAGATGAAATCATGTTTGGGAAGTACCCGGCACACAAGTATCAACGCTTTTTCTCTTTCCTAACACCTCCCTTTCACTAGTCATTTGGCAAATGCTTACAAAGCACCTACTATGTGGTGGGTACATTTCTAGAAACTGAGGATTCTGTCTGTCCTCTCAGAACATACTTTCTTATATGAAAATAAGACCACAGCACATTGCCTTCCCTAGACAACCAGTCGCTACATTTTCACTATAACCCATGGCTCTACTTCAAGGTTAGGTGCTGGCAGTCAGAGGACAGAGGACGGGATGCAGATGGTCGGGAATGTGAGGGATATCTACTTTAACCTTCAGCTCTTCTTTACCATCAAGTACTCTGCCACAAGAAGCTTGCCTCTCTGGACAGTTGGAATAACACAGACCTCACAGGTGGATGACAGATCTTCTAAGCATGGAGAATTAAGATAATTAGCATCACATCTGATGGCTCTTCTCTTTGGTTTAGAGTGAGCAGAGGCTTTTTCAATGTGTAACCAAAAAAATAAATAAATAAAAAGAAAGAAAAGAAAAGAAATAATTAGTTGGGAACAGGGAGAGCTTTTGGGGCCAGTGAAGTGTGAACAATGCTAGTTCTCACAGTTATTGCTCTTCTCAACATCAATACTATTGTGGGGCGAACAGCATTTTGAAGATTTCTCAAATCCCCTAAACTCAGAAGCAGATTCACATTTCCGGGTGTAGTTGTCTTAGTTCTTTTTATTATTTTTTTTAATTGTCATAACAAAGCACCTGAGACTGGGTAATTTATTCAGAAAGAGGTTTCTTTTGACTCCTAGCTCTAGAAGTGAAGAAGTACCAGGACAGTGAGGTAGGTGTTGTTAATTCCCGGCTCTGGTGAGGGCCACGTCCTGTTGCTCCTTCGGACAGTAAAGCAAAAGGGCAAGTGGACAAAAGAGAGAGGCGAGGGGCCTAGCTCACTCCCTCATAACAACTGGCTCTCACAGTAACTAATCCACTTCCTCCTTGAGCATTATCTCAGTCCCATGAGAACGGCCTTAATCCATTTATGAAGGTGGAGGCTTCATGACTCAATCACCTTCTATTATGTCCCACCTCCCAATATTGTCATACTAGAACTGAACCTCATATTGTTTTAGGTGGGGTCAAATCACTTCAAATCATAGCAGCAG
>NW_006159566.1:1434321-1442019 GCF_000334495.1 Tupaia belangeri chinensis
GGAATGTGATAACACCCGGAGAATTGCTGAGGACTACAAGGACTCCTTCTGCTAACCCAGAATGGTGGTTCTCACACGTGGCTGAACTCAAGAATCATCCGGGAAGCTTTGTGAATTCTTGATGTTTAGGCTGCGAGTGAATCAGAATCTCTGGAGTAGGACCCAGGCATCAGCACTTCTGAAAGCTTCCTGGAGATTCCAATGTGTGGTTGACATTTGGAATTATGTCCTTTAAAGGCTTTCGGTGCCACTTAGACTTCCAAAACTTTAATGTGCAGACAAGTCACCTGGGGATGTTTCTAATGGTGCAGACGCCGATTCAGCTGCTCTGGTGCTGAGATTCTGTGTCTCAGAAGCTCCAGGTAGACGCTGAGGCTGCTAGTCAGCAGTTACATTTTCAGTAGAAAAACTCTAGTCATTTCTGACTCTATTCATTTCTGACCCTGGAGGATTGGGGTCGTTTTGTAAATAATACAAGAATTGGTATTGACTCCAGAGAGAGAGCTCCAAAAATCCCCAAGAAAATGTATGTCCCTAAGCCCCTTCTTCAGCCACACCTACAGCCTGAAGTGTACAGACTGGCATAGCCAGAGCATTGCGTGGTGGTGACTTAAGAATGTGAGTCCTGGAGTTACATTACATGAATCCAATCTCTGGTTCCACCCATCACCAACCGTGTTGTCTTTGGCAAGTCACTTAATCTCTTTACCCTTCACATTTTTTCATTTGTAAAATGGGATGTTAAAAATACCTACCTCCTTGTCTTGGTATGAAGATGAAATGAGTTTATACCTTAGAATAGTGCCCGGAAATCAGTGAGTGCTCATTCATTATTAGATGTTGTAATTATTAACGTAGAAAGGAATCGATCCAGAAGTCAAGCCAGGCATGGGTTCGGTCTTAGTTTAGCTGCATAACAGCTAAGTGACACTGAGCAGAGAATTTAGCCCTGCTAAATCCCAGGTTTGTCTTCTGCACATGACAACCGTCATGCACACTCTACAGTCTTGTGGAAAGGGTCAACGATAAGCATAAAGCGTATGCCACACAGTAGGCATTCAGTCAGCAGTGGTTGCTGATGAGGGTCAGGAGAGACACTGGGGCAGGGGGAGTGGCTGTGTGCCAGTTGTGTGACTAGCAGCAGGTCACTGCCTCTCAGAGTCCCTGTTTCTGCATCCGTGAAATGGAGATGACAGCAGAGTGGTTGAGAGGAGAAATGAGTGTCCGTGAATGTGCTTTATAAAACTGTAGCTAAAAATGCAAACATCGGTTTTAATATTGTGAAGTTGTCCCTCCTCCTTTCCCCACCATGGGGAGAGAAGAGTGAGACTATTCATTGTGTTGAGAGACTGCTAAACGCTTTCCTCAAAACACGCGTACGGTAAAGTGGGAGGTCGATGCAGGTAACATCTCACTTTCCACTCAAGCCTGAATACACTCTGAAAGAAATACCATCACTCTTTAAAAAACAAAAAAAAATTCCTTTGGCTTGGCTGAAGGAACAGTGTCTCTGCCATAAGGCTTTGTTCCCACACCACGCTTTTTCCTTGTACAGAATTTGGTGGAACCCCTTAGCCCCCCGTACACATTTCAGCAAGGCCATTAAAAGGGATTAGAGGAAGGTTGTATACTTAATGGGTGTCTAAAAACAAAATTGGATAATGCACTCCAGAGAGAGCTCCCCAAGGGGTTCAAGGTGGCACCCAGTGGTGCCAGGCCACTTGTCTCAGCTAATAAAACCTCCCCCGGCAGCCATCCCATGTGCCTGGCTCCTAAGTGCCATCTGGCACACACATCTTGAGATCTGCTGCTTCTGCACCAGACAGCGACGGCTCGCTCCCGTGTGGTAACACACTGTATTGACATTTATCATTGGCTTCCACTTCCCAGAGCGGAGAGAGGCAGGCCTGGCAGACACCGTGGACGCACATCTCGTGGTATCACACCCCGCAGTTGACACGGGGATTACTTCTCTATTCTGTCACCCCTTGGCACAGATTCCTCTGCTCAGCGCTAATGACAATCACTCGGTGCTTCGGCTAAGGAAAGGAGAGAGAATTATTCCAAAATCTATGCTCCATGTAAGCCTCTCTCTCTGGGACAAGATTATGCAACTTTTGCAGATTCAAGTCACATTTTTTTAAAGTATATATATCCATATGTTTCTCTTAAAAAATACTGTGGCATTATTTGAGCATGAATCTGTGCATGTGTCAGCATGTTTACATGTGCATGTCTTTGTGGATAAACAGCATAGAAAAATACAGGTTATTTTCCTACAAACTGTAGCCTAATGCCTATTAAACAATACATTCAGCTTTCACAATAAGGGACTTGGTTCCCCAAACCCCACTGAAGGGCTAACCATATGCCAGAAAGCCAAATGCTTTTCCTCTGTTTAAATGCATTGTAGCCCCATTAACAAGCTCTCAAATGTGCTTTAAATCAAAGAGAAAGCATGAGTCAACTTCTGGAGTCCCTGAAAATGCTATGTAAACCAGAAAGTTCCCAAACATCAGCTCATTTGTTCAGGTGCGACCTCATTCTTCCTAGTCTTTTCTTTTTTTTTTAACCACAAGCCATTGTTCTAAAGGTGAGCTCATGGTCGGAACAATGTGTCTTACGTAACTGGGGTCATCCATGAAGGAACCTCTCACCCTCACCGGTGTTATCAGGCCCTGTTGTTTACTATGACCCCACCTTAGCACCGGCCAGTGAATCATGCCCCTAGAGTGGCCGGAAGGTAAAAACAGCCATGACTTTTCAGCTCCTCTAGGGAGGAGGCCAAAGAGGAAATGTTCTACACGGGTGGACAGAAGTTCACCCTGGAGAGAGAGAGTCAAGAAACAGACCTTACCAGGAAAATGAATAGACGTGGGCTTCTGTTACAGCTGGGATGTCACTGGAAGAGCTCCATAAATATTATGGAACCATGGAAGAGCTCCATAAATATTATCCACGTTGAACTGAACCATCTCTATTAGTCCGAACGAAGGCAAAGACAACTCAAATTTTATTAAGGATGTGTACTTGCAAGGAAAGGATAATAAGGCAAAAAAATTCTATCCAAATGCATTCAGCTTTGGGCTGAACTTCTTGTTCATAGGTATTGAGGATGAGCTGGCAAGAATGATCCCCGAAACAGGAAAATAAAGGCCACAACAGCTAAGAGTGATGGGACAGGCAGATGGCACAATGGTTACATCACGGGACTCCCATGGAGTCAACCACAGTTTGAGTCCCAGACCCGGTGGCTTAAAACTCATGCTGTGCTCATGTATGCACTTTCCCAAAATCCCAAGAGGAGAACGAAGGAGAAGGGATTGTGAGCGATCTTACTTTCTGTCTCTCTGTCTCTCTCTGGTGAGCATACACGCCCTATAGCAGAAAAAAAGACTCTAAAAAAAAAAAAATCTACGAGTGGAAGGATGACAGATGAGGTTCCTTGAGCCCAGGAATATGGGTAACTCCCAAAGATAAGACCAATGGCTCCCAGCCTAGTACTTTTTGTTTTGAAACCATTTAACCTCCCTAAACTAGTATGAGACCTGCTTTTTATAGTGGCTTAAAAATGGTGGTCCCAACTTCTTGTAGGAAGTTAATTAGTTCACTTTGGTAAGAGAAAAGGTCACGTGAAATCAGTCACATTCTCATTGTGGAAACACAAATCAAAGGCACAACAAAAGAAAAATCTCGAAAATTCTTCCACGGCAGACACTTTAGAGATGATAGTGAGAGCTATGGGGTGGAGAAATGGGCATCATTGTACCCCATGGAGAGGAGGGTAAACTGATGACAGCTCGGCCATATGTATCAAAAGTCTTAAATTGGTACCAGCAGATGGCATAATGGTTACGTCACGGGCATGTGTGCGTACGTGCCCAAGATCCCGAGAGGAGAATGGAGGAGAAGGGATTGCAGCGTGACCATCCCCCCTGGGGGGTGATTTCTCGCTTTCTGTCTCTCTGTCTCTCTCTGTCTGTCTGGCAAGCACACACACCCTATAGCAAAAACCTCTAAAAAAAATCACCTTTTTAAATGATTATTATCGTTATCATTTTACCAAAGTGGGGGGAAAATGAGGCCAAGAAACAAAGCCCTGAGCCTGGGCTAGAGAGGTTCAGAACTAACAGTGCCCTGAGCACATCTGGGCCTACATGCGTTCTTCCAAGGACTTTTCTTTTCTTTATTTTTTTTTTTAATTATGAGAGCGTGCATTTGCTTAGCAGAGAGAGATAGAGGAGCAGGAGAGGGAGGGGGAGAAAGACCGCCCCCAGGAGTGGTCATGCTGCTGGCCCTTTTCTTGCATTTCTCCAGCCTGCCGGGTTTGGGGGCATTCATGCATACACGCCCCTCATGCTCTCCATGTGGCCGGAAGCAGGATTGGAACTGATGTGGGCCTTAAAGGATCTGGCTCCCTTGACCCCTGGCTGTGGGGCAGGCCCTCCTTCAAGGACCTTTAACAGCTGCTTTCTCCTTCCCCTCCTACTGGGTCAGATGGCATCGGAGTGCAGCTTCATATCCTACGGGGCCAGGAGGAGACTAGTTCATGAAGCCTTGTCTCAACTCGTATTGGCCTCTGCTGAGGTGTCCTTGGTCCCATGTTGTCACTAGACACTGCACACAGGGGTCCACCTGTTCTTTTAGGGTGTCGTGCTTTGTCACTGACTCGAGCCAAGAAGTCTCTGTACCCTGGAGCTTCCTTACACTGATCCAGGCCCTTCCTTCCCACCAGTTTGAAGCCTCAGTTCCTCACTTGGGACGTGCAGATACACCTGGGTCTTCTGCATGACCCCCGTGAGATGGGAGGCCCTCCGGTGCCATGCTTGGCCTTTCTCCTGGCTATCCACCGTGTCCTTTTGGCCTCCTGTTGCTGCTCCTAGGCCATTCTCCTCTTTTCCTGAAAGCCAGCTCCCACGCCCATCCTGCTTTAAAGATTATGTCCTTAGAACACATCACTCACCCCTTGTCATGTTCGGGCAGCAACCCTCAGATGCCACCCTTTGTTGACTTTGGAGTCTGCCTCTCAGTCACTCGCTCCCTCAAATCTCTCAAGCCACAGAGATCTAAGACACCATGACCCTGCCGCATTTACGCTGTCCTTCCCCTCTGCCATGTCCTCACTTCTCTCCTAACCCAGCTGAAATTCCATGCTCTGTGATGATCATCACGTCCCCGCATAGACACTCACTCCCTCGCCTCTGTCTTTTTCTCGTATTTCACTTTACTAACTTGGCAGAGCTCCGCCCCTGGTCAATACAGTCCTCCGTGTACTCTGCGCCCGAACCTGTGCAGCTGACCGTGACTGGAGAAACCACAACCATGCTCAATGGCCTCATTTACAATGCCTGATGGGGGACCAGCAGATGGCGCAATGGCTACTTCACTGGACTCCCATGTAGTTCAACCACAGTTCAAGTCCCAGACCCAGTGGCTTAAACCCACACCCAATGCATGTGCGTGCGTGCCCAAGATGCCGAGAGGAGAATGGAGGAGAAGGGGTTGCGGTGTGGCCATTCCCCCTGGGGGATGATTTCTCGCTTTCTGCCTCTGTATCTTTCTGGCAAGCGCACACGCCCTATAGCAAAAACTCTCAACCTAAAGCAAAAACTCTCCAAAAAAAAAAAAATTAAAATGCCTGATGGATGGGCCCAGCAAGTGGTATGGTGGAGAAGGCACTGGACTCCCACATGGCTGACCATGGTTTGAGTCCCAGACCTGGCAGCCTGAAAACCATGCCAGACACACGCACATGTCTCTGACACACACACCCCACATTCTCTTAAACCCACTTAGTGAGGCGCCGGTCAGCCTGAAATGGCTTCATTCAGGTCGTCAGTGACCTTTACGTAGCAAGGCCCAGTATCAATTCCCAGACCTCAGTGGAGTTCTTCTATCAGCAGCATCAACAAGGTGACCGTTTCCTTCACTTTGAAATGCTACCTTCCCCTGGCTCGTGGAGAGAAGTCCGTTCTGGTTTTCCTCCTCCCTCGTCTGCTGCTCTTTCTTCGCCTGCTTTGTTGGTTCCTCTTCATCTCCCTCATCAAGACAGCTTACTCTGGAGTACCGAAAGGAGCCGTCCTCGGACTTCTCTTTCTTATTCCCACTCGTTTTCCTAGTGCTCGGATCCAATATCATGTTTTAAACGCCTTGTCTATGCAGATAGTGCCCACATGCCCACACGTGCATCTCCACCTACGGTTTCTCCCCGACCCCCGGGCTCGCAGACCCACCTGCCTACCCCAAGCATGTCCTGGGATGTCTAACTTCATACAGGGGAAAGCAAGTTTCTAATCTTAACCGCCACTTCTGTTCTCCTCAGCCTTCCCACGTCAGATAATGGCTCTCCCATTCTCCTAATTGCTCGGAGCAAAAATCTTCTAGTCATTCTTTTTCTCGCTTTCTGAATATCACATATTCCACCCATCGAGAAATGCTGTTGGCTCTTCCTTCAAGATCCGTGCAAGTTCTGACTTCTGTGTCGCTATCACCCTGGGCCAGGCCCCATTATCCCTTGCTGTGATCCTTGCAAACTCCTCACTGGTTTACCTTGTCTATCTAGTCTGTTCCTAATTTAGCAGCCGGAGCGAGTCTGCTAAACATTAGTCAAATCAGGTCATGCTCTTATTAAAATCCTCCGGTAGCTGCTCATTTCTCTCTGAGAGTAAGCCAAATCCATTACAGTGGTCTGAAAGCTCCGGATGATCAGGCTGTCCTTTCTAACATAATTTCCTTCATTTGTCCCTTCTGTGGCACTTTGAAGACAGAGTCTTCAAATTCTTTGACACTGGGACCAGCAGTTAGCATAATGGCTATGTCACTGGACTCCCACGTAGTCAACCGTGGTTCGAGTCCCAGACGCGGTGGCTTAAACTCACACCAGGCGTGTGTGCATGCGTGCCCAAGATCCCGAGAGGAGAATGGAGAAGGGATTGCGGCGTGGCCATCCCACCTGGGGGGTGATTTCTCACTTTCTGTCTCTCTGTCTCTCTCTGTCTTTCTGGTGAGCACACAACAAAAACCTCTCAAAAAAAATCTTTGACACTCTTCCCACCAAGAGGCCAGGGGCTTCTGTCTGCCCTGACTTCAAGCCTGGCCTCTTTGATTAACCAGTAAGTTACAGCAGCCGCTAATCTCTGCCTTTGAGGACATGCAGTGGTTCGAATGTTTCCTCCAAAACTTATGTTGAAGGCCATTGTCACCATACTGAAAAGTGGGACTATAGGGAGGTGAGTAGGTCACGAGGGCTATCTCCTTATTAACGGATTAATTCCGTTATCTTGGAAGCTCAGATCCCTTTTCTCTCTGTTCTGTGCACTCTTGTGGTGTGATGTCTCCTATGGGATGATGTAGAAGGAGGCCCTTGCCAGATGCGGGCGCCATCTTTGACCTCCCAGCCTCCAGAACCACAAGCCAAATAAACTTCTATTGTTTAAAAATCATCCAGGGAACCAGCAGTTAGTGTAATGGTTATGTCGCTGGACTCCCACATAGTTGACCGCGATTCACATCCTGAACCCGGTGGCTTAAAGCTCACGTCGGGCGCATGTGCGTGCGTGCCCAAGATCCCAAGAGGAGAATGGAGGAGAAGGGATTGCGGTGTGATCATCCCCCCTGGGGGGTGATTTCTCTCTTTCTGTCTCTATGTCTCTCTCTGTCTGTCTGGCGAGCGCACGCGCCTTATAGCGAAAACCTCTC
>NW_006159566.1:1442035-1452959 GCF_000334495.1 Tupaia belangeri chinensis
GGCTACATTGCTGGACTCCCATGTAGTCGACCGTGGTTCGAGTCTCAGACCCGGTGGCTTAAACTCACACCAGGTGAATGTGCATGAGTGCCCAAGATCCTGAGAGGAGAACGGAGGAGAAGAGATTGTGGTATGGCCATCTACCCCTGGGGGGTGAATTCTCACTTTCTGTCTTTCTGTCTCTATCTCTCTGGCAAGCACACAAGCCCTATAGCAAAAATCTCTCTCTAAAAAAAAAAATTCATCCATCCTGTGCTATTATGTTACAGCAGCAGAAAACAGACTAAGACAGGACACTGGCACCTGGAACCCTGCTCCCACGTGTGAAGCAGTATAGCCTGGAACATTCCCTGGAGAGGACCCGAGGCTCCTGGCTAACAGGCCCTGCTGAGTTCTCTGCCAGCACCTACGTCCCAGCCACATGAAAGCAGGCGGCCCAGTCGCTCACAGATTCGCCTTGACAGATGTCTCATAGCATAGAGATAAGCAATCCCGGCCAAGCCCTGCTCAAACTGAAGATCTCTGAACAAAAAGATTATTGCTCGAAGTCATTAAGTTTTGCAGTGGTTCCTTACACAGCCCTACAGCACTCCCCCTGCAATGCCCTCACGCGGTTTGCACTCTGCCCTTTCCGCGGTTTCCTAAACACCCACAATACTTTTGTCCTATGGCTTCACACCTGTGGGTCCCTTCCATGCGCTATGCAGACAACCCCCGACGCGTGATGGTTCCAGTGAAGACTCCCCAACTTTACCATGATGCACATTTAAAATACATGCAGTCAAAATGGTATTTTGAATTTTGATCTTCTCCAGGGCTGGCAGTTCCCAGTCCAATCCTCCCGCAATGCTGGTACAGCAGTAAGCCGTTCTGGTTTTCCCTTTCAATCCAATATTCAATAAATGGCATGAGATAGTCAACACTTTATTATAGAAGAGGCTTTGTGTTTGATGAGTTCACCCAACCGCAGGCTAATGTGAGTGTTCTGAGCACGTTTAAGATAGGCAGGGTAAGCGACGGTGTTTGGAGGGTTCGGCGTGGGAAATGCAGTAGACGCATTTTCGACTTACAGTATTTTCAGCTCAATTACAATGTTCAACTTACCGTGGGTTTATGGGAACGTAAACCTCTGTCTCCCCCTTTTTTACTTTATTTTCTGCCAGAATAGTCATAGACTGTCTGATTTAGAAAGCCAGCTTCTTGTCATGCAAATCCCTGTCTTTTCATTCCCCGCTGATTCCTACAAGCTTAAAACAGCATTTCCTCATGGTCCTTTTGGTTCTGCCGCCACCGCTGTGTCCAGGGGACCCTAGAAGGTTGTTTCCTCTCAGCTCCCAACTTCTCTCCCAACCTGGCTCCTCTCTGGGCTTGTCTTTTTCGCCGTGTTCTCAACGCTGGACTAAAGCAGCGTCTTCGCTCAACTCTCAGACAACTGGAGAGCCTGTCCGAGTTATTTCCCACCCTGGAATAATTTCCTTCCAGGGTGATAGGAAATATTTTTAATGAACTATTTATTTTATTTTGTTTATTATTATTTTATTTTTTAAAATTTTTTCTATAAGGCATGTGCGCTCACCAGAGAGAGAAAGAGAGAGAGAGAGAGAAAGGGAAAATGAGAAAGCAAGCCACTAGGTCCAGGGCTGACTGTGGCTAGCCATGCAGGAGTCCAGTGCCTTAAGCACCATGCTACCTACTGGCCCCAGAAATTTCTATATGTCATGTACTGTGTTTATTCTCCAGTAGCGATTAATTTGAAATTCTATGCTCAGACCTTCACTGCATTTTTGTTAGCAAAAATGAAGAGCTTCGGTTATTACAGCAAACGTGCAAAGGCAGAGTGAATGAGGTGCTTTGGCTGGCCACTGCTGTGTGTAAACCACGGCAAAGCTTAGAGCCTGCAAATGACAATCACTTATGTATTTTGTGCCTGCATCCACAATTTGAGCAGGCTCGGTGGGGACAGCTTGCCTCTGCTCCACGTGGCATCAGCTGGCACAAGTCAATGAAAGGACAGGATACCTGCTATCAAGTTTGAGATTTTAGAATTTAAAGAATTCCTGTCTCAACAAAATCTGGCTTTCAAACTTTATCTGACTTTATTCACAAAAAAAGTTCTAATTCGAAACTAAGAGGTGAGCATCACCACTTTTCATCTGTGTCCCTGTGAAGCAAAGAATGCTATAGATGAGAAGGTGATAACCTCCAAGCAACGTGTTTTATGACAATTTAAAAAGTGTATCCATTTGGGGCCAGCAGGAGGCGTGGTGGTTAAGGTGTGGGACTCTCACATGGCTGACCACCGTTCAAGTTCTGGACCTTGGGGCTTGCTTTCTGTCTGTCTGTCTATTCCTCTCTGTCTCTCTCTGGTGAGCACAGGTGCCCTACAACACATTTCAATAATAATACTACTAATAAATCAAATTAAATGAAATAATTCTTTTTTTTAAAAAAAGACATCAATTTAATTATTCAGGGCCAGTGCCATAGCCTAAGGGTGACAGGAGTCAGAATGATCATGATTCCTGTTTCACAGATGAGGAAACTTAGGCACATTCAGAAACACTAGGGAAGAGCAGAACTGGGATTCAAGCCCAGGCAGCCAGACATGGTCGCCCACCTTTGCCCAGCGTGATTTGGAGACGCATGGAAGAGGCATTGTGACCCAGCTTTGGGGACGTCAAGGAAGGTTTCCTAATGAGGTGATTTCTAAGCTGAATTCTAAAAGACACATAGAAATAGAGTCAAAGAGATAGAGGAAGAGGTTTCTGGCAGGACTTGCAGGATTACCTGCTGAGTTCCAGGCACTACGTAAGGACGGGGAGACAGACAAATTAGACATTAGACATGCTCCTTGGCTTACACACGGTAAAGTTAAATAATCAAAACAAAGCGTGTTAGGGGCTAACATAGATATACATTAGGTGTGTAGGAAGACAGAAGGACCATGAGTTAACCAAGATCGATAGTGCAAAGGGGGCTTCCCAGGGAAGCGACAGTTGAGCCAAACGCTAGAGATGAGGAAGAGCTTACCAGCCAAACGAAGAGTAGGAGGGGCGTTTCTAGAGGAGGAAATGACACAGGGGGTGATCAAATCAAAGAAACCTCAAATATGCCAGGAAAAATCTTCATAGACTTCTTCTGTAAAAATATTTCCAGAATATTAGTCTGCAACTGTTACATAGCATTGTCTCATACCCCTTGGGAGTAGCAGGTTGTGTTGGAAGTTGAACTTTGATCTTTCTGCACACCCCTGTTCTCGAACCAAGGTATGCACAGACTCACCACCCCTGTCATGCACACGCTCTCCCTTCATTCAGATGGAGATCACTAACTGGCTCTTTCTTTTCAGACTGGAGCATTCAGTTCCTCTTGGACCACTTCACTCAATAAGCCAGAAGTGCACATCAAAGTCATCATAAAATAGGTTAGACCGGCAAGACCAGCAGTTGGCATAATGGCTATGTCGCTGGACTTCCATGTAGTCAACCACGGTTCGGGGTCCCAGACCCGGTGACTTAAACTCATGCCGGGCACATGTGTGTGCATGCCCAAGATCCTGAAAGGAAAATGGAGGAGAAGGGATTGTGGCATGGCCATCCCCCCTAGGGGGTTATTTCTCATTTTCTGTCTCTCCATCTCTCTCTGTCTTTCTGGCAAAAACCTCTAAAAAAACAAACAAACAAAAAGGTTAGATCTGCACAGAATACAGAAGGGAAAGTATTTCTCTGTATTCCAGGGACGGCTTGTCATCAGTGTACAGGGCCTGCTTTTCATAACTCAAATCACAGCGCTATCACCTTTTCTACGCTCTCCAATGTCCCTATGGAATAGAGGAGTCAAAGATCTTTGTTTTGAAACCATATGAACACGTTATGTGACTTGGTAAGTTTCTAATCTTTTTAAATATTAGTGTCCTCATCTGTGAAATGTGATAATATTATTAGCATCCTGAGGTATTTTTAAGGATTAAAAGAGTTAATGTATGTGTAGAAATTATGATCATTTTGAAAATAAGTCATAGCAAGCATGACTCAAAATGTGGTTTAAGGATAAAAAGGAATTGCTAATTGACATAATGAAAAAATGCTAAGGATATTCCAACTCCAGGGGTGTCTTAATTCAGGGGTTCAAATGCTGTGACTAAGCCTTGGACTCTCTTCCTATCTATCTATCTATTTATGTATTTATTTATTGGCTTTGCTCGGGCTTCATGTGGTGGTAAGATAGCAGCTGAGAAGCCTAGATCCCATCCTCCCATGTTCCAGCCCAACATTTAAATGGAAGTCCCAAATCTGATGCTCATTGGTTCTAAAGATAGTAATCCCGGAACTTATTACCATAGCCAAGAAATGGGATACACTGATTGGATTAAGCCTAGGTCATGAGATAAGGGGTCAATTGCACCCAGACATCAAGTTCTACTTTACAAGAGCTTACTGAATGGCCACCATCATCATTATGAAACCGAACATCATCCCAGGGATTGAACTTTAGTTGTAGAAATTTTGAGGAAACACTGACCACTACTGAACTGAGAGCTGTATTAGCCATGGCTATTAGTGGATACCATTTGCCATGGTAGCTGCCAAAAACTTCTTGAACATTCTTTCTACGTTTTGATAGTTCCCCAGACCATTGATAGTCTTGTCTACCCCAAGCAAGACCCAGAAAGACTTTATTTTTTCCCACACAACCCTCCTCCTGTAACTACCACCATTCATTTTTTTTCTTTTTCAATCTTACACACCTGTGGGAGACTTCACTTTGGAAGGGAGTTCAGAAAATAGGAGAGTCGTGCAATGTCTGTTTTGCTTGTGCATGTGGTGGGAGTCATCTGATTGGTTCTAGGGTCATTGTGAGGCATCGCCCTTAGCGGATAAGTTCTCTTGGGGTAACCTCAAGCATTGTCCCAGACTGTCAGTTTAGAGATTATTCCTCTAGCACTTCCGAACATTCTGTTTGTGTTTAATATTCCCTTAACAAATCCCTCTTTACATAAGCAGGTAGAGTGGTAACATTGTCGGGCAGTAACAACTCACTGGTAATGCCCAAGAACTCCCACGGCACTCACGCTGCCCAAGCTTACGTTGTAGTTTCCAACGCCCGTTTCTTCTTTATCCAACCGTGTCCCACAATGCCAGCAGAGTGCTTTGGAAAAAAAGTAAACGATCACCAGTTTTGTGTATGACTGAATAAGTGAATTCGTGACTGACCTTACAGATCATTTGGGGGAATATGAGAATTTTAAAATGTGAAAGGATTAGCAAATTATCTAGCTCATTTTATGTATCGGACAGATGCGAAGTTGAAGGCTTAGGCAAGTTAATTAGGCTTTAAACCTTACCCTTATATTTCTAGCCGAATATTGCTGCCATCAAAATGAAACTAAAAATGATGAGACTAACATCATCCCATCAAATTCATAAGGATAATATTATTTTGAAGATTCTAGCATTTTATTTTGCTCACTATTATTTTAAACTATTGACATGGGCCATGTACATCTATTTTTCTTTTCATAGAGACTTTGAGCTTCAAGATTTTTATTAAAATGAGCTTCAACCAGTGACAAGATGAAACAGGAAAGGAGTCTGTATTTGATTTCTGGTGGCTGCACCCCACTGGGGCTTAGACTAAGATGGAGCATTCAAATTCTGGATTCTTTTTTTTTGGAAAGGTTTTTGCTATAGGACACGTGCACTCGCCAGACAGACACAGAGAGACAGAGAGACAGAAAGCAAGAAATCACCCCCCAGAGGGGATGCACATGCCGCAATCCCTTCCCCTCCATTCTCCTCTTGGGATCTTGGGCACACATGAACACGTGCCCGGCGTGAGTTTAAGGCACCAGGTCCGGTGCTTGAACTGTGGTCGGCTACATTGGAGTCCAGGGACATAGCCATTATGCTAACTGCTGGTCCCTCAAATTCTGGATTCTGAAGACAGACTGCCCGCCTTTGTATTTTGACCCCAGCAATTTCTAGTTATATAACTACACAAGTTCTTCTCTTTCTGTCTCAATTTCCCATCTGATAACTTGATACAATGACAGTACTTACCTCATAAAGTTGCTGTAAGAATGAAGAGTTAATGTGTATAAAACATTTAGAATAATGCACGTTATCACATTAGAAATCCTTCATGAGTCTCTGGGAAAAAATGATGTTAAGCTTGCAGTTAACTGAACTTTCAACTCTCTTTTATATATGTGGCTGCCAATTCGATGTCCCCCCAATCTAAAATGACCTCATCAATTGTTTTTTACCAGCTCAAATATAAGAGTTTGCATTTGATCCTGATGAATTTCCTTTGGGTAGTACCAGCTCAGACTCACTTTCATTTTTCTTCATTGTCTGTAGCCGTGCATCCACCCAGCCAGCCAGCCCATGGTGCAGGTGCTAAACCGAGTGAGGCAGCAAGAGAAGGAAAAGAAGCCCACTGCGGACTAAGCATGCAGCCTGCAGTCATCACAATTTGTCTGATCTCGGGACCAGCCATTGGTGGAATGGCTACGTCACTGGACTCCCACGTAGTCAACCGTGGTTCAAGTCCCAGACCCAGTGGCTTAAATTCACACCAGGCATGTATGCGTGCGTGCTCAAGATCCTGAGAGGAGAATAGAGGAGAAGAAATTACGGAGTGGCCATCCCCCCGGGGGGGTGTGATTTCTCGCTTTCTGTCTCTCTTTCTCTCTCTGTCTTACTGGTGAGCACATGTGCCCTATAGCAAAAACTTCTCAAAATAAAAAAAAAATTGTCTGATCTTAACACGGGTGCCCAACCAAATATAAGTGGCTCTAATTACTTTTAAATTGAGCTTATAGTTAAAATTTGACAAACGCATAAACTTCATAGCTGATCTCCAGGCAAAATGACTACCAAACTGATTTTTAACTGCCCGCAAAATAAACATAAGAGCTTGTTACCCAAAATAGCCCCTGTAAAATGAAATAGGGTCAGGACAGTGGGGACCGTCGTGACGATTACAACGCTGCCATGTTTGCAGGAGGGACTGGGCGTCTGTCCTGGTAATGGATGCAGACACAATGCAGGGAAGCAAGCCATCCAAATGCATCCCTTGGATCCTGTCTGGTGGTTCTGACGCAGAAGAAGATAAGAAAAAGAATCAACTGGGGAAACGTAAGATGCGGAACTTCAAAAATAAACTTGCCGGCCCTGACATCTGTGTTTATAAATGCATTATATCAAACAGCGGAGGGGGTCCCTATGCTTAGCCAATACCAAGATGGCATCTTGTGTGTTTTGTTTTTTTTCTTTCACTCTCATCATAAGGACTTTATTTTTTTTTTTAAATCTCTTTGCTTCCAGCTTTTGTTTTATTCTCTCCATAAAGAGTTGGCAGAAACACAGCTAGGCGGGCTCAGAAATAATGGCTCATAACCCACCTGCTCCATTATTGAGCTACTAGAAGTGTGTCGGTGATAACTGTTCCTTAATGAAGTCGTTGTCCCTTCCAGCCCCAAGGTGGAGGCATTCCCTATCAATAACTCCATGGCAGGCTTGAATCAAAGAAGTGACACACGCAGTGGCCAGATGTTTGGAGAGTAAGAAAGGGAGCTAAGTTCACACAATTGTTCTGCCTTCTTGTTTTCCGCTGAGGTTCTTTCCTGTGGGCTGTCGGAGTCATTAACAGCAGCCCTGCTCGGGGTATGTTCGGGGCCGGCCTTCGCCAGCCCTGCAGTGAGGCTGCTAACAGGCTCCCTTCCTTTTCCTGTGCAGCTGCTGTTTGCAGAAGGACATGATTTGAGAGTTGATTTATTTACCCTGTCTTCTTTGTTTTTTTTTTTAAATGAATGAACATCGATGTCTGTTTGTTGAAACAATTAATAAACTCTAGTGAAATGATTAGAATTTAGGAGAAAAACATCCTTGGCTTGCAGGTGGAAATCGAAGGACTTTGACTTTTGGAATGTTCTTGATGTAACCGTCCTACTCAGCACAGGATCAGAGGACATTTTTGGTCTTTAAAAACAAAAACAAAACAAAAAAGCAGGTGATCAGTTCTTGCTTTTTACTCCACGGCCTTTGATTCCTGAATGAAGAGAATTACTTTCACCTGTGGAAGCCAATGGACCTCAGAGAATCTGAGACCTAAGAGACAGAGCTTGACGGAAGTGAATTTACCAGAGAGCACCTGTGCTCAGCAGAGACCGAAAGCGAGATGGAGAGAGAGAAGACACTCCGCAATGAGATGTGTTCACAAAGCACTCCCTTCTTTAGTTCTCCATCCGGGATTTGGGACAAGTATGTGTGTCCTTCCGGCTTGTTTCTCAAGCCACCATGCTTGGATTTGAACCACTGTCAGCCACGTGCAATCTGGCTCCCTTAACCAGCAGGCCAAGGATGTGCTTTCTGTCTTTGAAACATGGATTCATTAGGGGCTGGCAGGTATTGGTATAGTGGTTAAGGTGCTGGACTCCCCTCATGGCCAACTGTGGTTCGAGTCCTAGACCTGGCGGCTTGCTTCCTCACTTGCCCTCTCTCTCTCTGTCTCTCTTTGGTGAGCACACATGTTCTGTAGCAAAATTTAAAATAATAATAATAAATAAAAAATTCATTATTTTTAGTAATAATGCAAACTTTAAATCGTACCTCTAACCCTTTCTAAATCTGTATGATATTTTTTTCTTTCAGGTTTTTGCATGCACTCGCCAGAGAAAGACAGTGAAAGAGGAAGTGAGAAATCACCCCCGGCAGGGGCAGGGGTGGAAGGAATGGCCACGCTGCAATCCCTTCTCTTCTATTCTCCTCTCGGGATTTTGGGCACACATACAAACGTGCCCAGCATGATTTTCGAGCCTCCACGATTGGCACTCCAACTGCAGTCGGCCGTGTGGGAGTCCTTGACCATTACTCCACCTGCTGCCCCTAAGTCTGTACGATTGTAAAAGAGTCTTTAATGAAAATAAATCTCTCTCCTGCCCATACCTCCATCAGCCACTGCGTTCTTGTACGAGAGACAACTGCTGTTACTGTTCCCTGAGCGTTTTTCTGGAGATGTCTGTGTGGATGTAAGCGTTGATATGTATCTACGCTTCTTCAATACACACAAAACGCATGCTGTCCTTGCTCCGCGCTGCACCCTTCCCACCGAGCCGCACGTCAGACGGAGGCGTTCTCCTCGTGCGCAGTGTTGTCAGGAGAGAAAGTCACTCCCAGGCGCAGCGACCTGCCTCTGGTTCTGGCTTATTGTACTGGCAGCAGACAAGGCGCCAAGTCACACTCTGCTTCAGCCGCAGGTAATCTCAGCCCGGATAAAAAAGAATCATATTTAAAACCGTAAAACTTTGAGAAACATGACATGTGAGGTGAGACGAGGGGAAAAAAAAAAAAAGAAGGATGCATTGTGTTTAACAGAATGCTCTGTGAACTGACGGCTGAGCAGTGAGACCCTTTGAAAGCAGTCTTGCAAAACAAAAACCCACGGGTTCCTTTCTCTGCTTGGGAAGGTAGAGCACACGCTTACACGTTATCATGGCGTCGGTTTGGCAGTACAGCTCTCTAGGAGCAGTGACATCAATATTCTGGACTTGGTGTGGGAAGGGGAGAGAGAGCAGCCTGTTCTGGAATCAGGTAGACTTGGATGTGAATGCTGGTTATACCAGCTATTAATTAATTGATTGATTATTATTTAGAGAGAATTGTTTGCTATAGGGCATGTGTGCTCACCAGACACAGAGAGAGAAAGTGAGAAATCACCCCCCAGGGTGGATGGCCATGCGGCCATCCCTTCTCCTCCAGTCTGCTCTTGGGACTCTGGGCATGCATGCACACATGCCTGGCGTGAGTGTCAAACTACCAGGTCTGGGACTCAAACCGTGGTCGACCACGTGACAGTCCAGTGCCTTAACCACCATGCCACCTGCTGGCCCCCTCAGTTGCTAATTTAAACAAGTGACTTAACCCATGAGCCTTGATTTTCCTTTATGCAATACAGAAATGCATACCGTGAAGAGGGGTTGGGACACTTCGCTAAAACAGAAGCCAGGCACTGTGCCCACTCAGTTCTGCCATGACTGCGGCACGTGACAACCCCAGTTCTCCACGACGTGCAGCCATGATCACTTACGTCCTCGGCAGCTCCTGCCTGAGCCGGCCGACCTCCACACAGGTTCAGGTCTGCTCCACAAGTCTTGATTCCAGGTCAAAGGTCAACCACGCCCGGTGTGTGTGTGTGTGTGTGTGTGTGTGTGTGTGTGTGTGTGTGGTGGGTCCTGTTATTCTCAAGGCAGAGGGTGCAACCTCAAGACGGTTGGAAGAAACTCACCATGCTTCTTAGAGCCTTGGCTTGTGACGGGGGGGTGGGGAGGGGGCACTGTTGCTTCTCCCCATGTTCTTTTGGCCAAAATATCACATGGCCAGTGCCAAGGTCATTGGAACAGGAAGAACACCCTCCATGGTGAACCCTGGCAAGAACAGCTGGGGAGGAAAATTGTAAACAGTATATGCAGGCCCCGGCCTGGAGAAGATTCACAGAAATGGAGCTCTTGTCACGATAGTATCAACTATTAAAGGTATAAGAGATGGCACTGAATTATAATAGTTCTGAAATACACCCTAAACATGAATTATACACTTGCAAAAGTCAACCGCTCTGTAATGTGGTTCTTCTAATCAGAAATGTGTGTAGATTTTGGAAAGGAAAAATTTGACTCCTCTCATCAGATGTCCCCAGGGCCACCAGTACAGCCAATGTATAACAAGCCCCCACCCATCCCTGCCAGGGGCAAATGCAACTCTGCAAAGAGCTCCCGGCTGGAAGGCTTGGTGAGAGGAAGAAGGGCTGCCCCGAGCTGCGCAGTGCTGTGCATTGTAGAAGGGCTGCCCCGAGCTGCGCTGCCATGCATTGTAGAAGGGCTGCCCCCGAGCTGCACACTGCCATGCATTGTAGAAGGGCTGCCCCC
>NW_006159566.1:1453022-1453451 GCF_000334495.1 Tupaia belangeri chinensis
ACGGCTGGGGATTGTAGAAGGGCTGCCCCCGAGTTGCCCACTGCCGTGCATTGTAGAAGGGCTGCCCCCGAGTTGCACACTGCCGTGCATTGTAGAAGGGCTGCCCCCGAGCTGCGCACTGCAGTGCATTGTAGAAGGGCTGCCCCCGAACTGCGCACTGCAGTGCATTGTAGAAGGGCTGCCCCTGAGCTGCGCGCTGCAGTGCATTGTGCAGTGCACGCCCTGCACACCGTGTGCGGTAGCGCTGCTCCTGTGCGTACAAGCCAGCCTGGAGTTTCGGCCTGGCCTGGGTTCTCATTCACTGATGCCATTGCAATAAGCCATGTCCTTGGAGCTTTGAGTTGCAGCTTCCTTTCTGTGCTCCAGGTTATGAACTAGAAGGATGGAGCGTTGGGGGGGGCAAACTGGCACCTATTTCCCAGCATTCCT
>NW_006159566.1:1454468-1454922 GCF_000334495.1 Tupaia belangeri chinensis
CTGTAGACGCTTTCCCCTGAGCTGCCCTGCCGTGCCTTGTAGAAGGGCTGCCCCCGAGTTGCACACTGCCGTGCATTGTAGAAGGGCTGCCCCCGAGTTGCACACTGCCGTGCATTGTAGAAGGGCTGCCCCCGAGCTGCGCACTGCAGTGCATTGTAGAAGGGCTGCCCCCGAACTGCGCACTGCAGTGCATTGTAGAAGGGCTGCCCCTGAGCTGCGCGCTGCAGTGCATTGTGCAGTGCACGCCCTGCACACCGTGTGCGGTAGCGCTGCTCCTGTGCGTACAAGCCAGCCTGGAGTTTCGGCCTGGCCTGGGGTCTCATTCACTGATGCCATTGCAATAAGCCATGTCCTTGGAGCTTTGAGTTGCAGCTTCCTTTCTGTGCTCCAGGTTATGAACTAGAAGGATGGAGCGTTGGGGGGGGCAAACTGGCACCTATTTCCCAGCATTCCT
>NW_006159566.1:1455052-1463632 GCF_000334495.1 Tupaia belangeri chinensis
ATTCCTGCAGCTTTTCGCGGCTCCCAGAGGGATCTGGACCCAAGTGACCCATCAGCTCCAGGCAGCCTGGAAGCTGGCATCACAGAGAAATGCACAGACTTACACGACTTAATTTCTTCGATCCTGACTGACAGGATAAGGACAGAGGGAAGAGGAGGGAAGTCTAAAGAAGCTTTATAAGGCACTGACTTTATAAGCCTTGGATGGATCAGCAGCTCAGGGGTGCGAAGTGGCAAATGTGGGGAGAGAGATTGAGAGAGGCACCCAGGATAGGGATGGTGGTGCAGGAGGGCCTTTTCCCTACGCACAACCACTGGGATGAAGAAAGATGGGGACTTCAGTCCTGAATTGCTCATTTGGAAAAATTAATTAGCAAATTAAATATTCAGTTCAAGCCTGGCCTGAAGAAGGGGCTCGTTAATATGAGAATGCGTGAGTGAGATGGAAGAGGAAAGGCAATGCTGGCTCAATGCCTATCGCCGAGGGTCCAGACTGGGACAACTCTAGTCTCCAGTGATTTGTAAATTTTTTTTTTTTTGAGAGGTTTTTCACTATAGAGCACGTGCACTCGCCAGACAGACAGAGAGAGATATAGAGACAGAAAGCGAGAAATCACCCCCCAGGGGGGATGGTCACGCCGCAATCCCTTCTCCTCCATTCTCCTCTCGGGATCTTGGGCACGCACGCACACATGCCCGGCGTGAGTTTTAAGCCACCGGGTCCAGGACGCGAACCGCGGTCGACTACATGGGAGTCCAGTGACATAGCCATTACGCTAACTGCTGGTTCCCGATTTGTAAATATCTTATTCGAAGGGTCCGCTGCAGTGGTGCAGTGGTTATAAAATGGTCCACAACCCTGCAGCCAAATGACCAAGTCCTAGGTTAATGTCCTGGGACTTCCATGTACACTCCAGGTATGGGCTCATGTCATGATGTGGGATGGCTGAGGCTGGGGGTGCATTGTGGTATGAAGACCCTGTTGCTGGGGCTGCCCCTCGGCCTGTCTGTCTCTCTCATGGAAGACATCACTTGAGCTCTATTGAGTATGCTATTTGGAGAGCCCGCCGTACTCTCCTGAGCCTCATGTATCAGTCCTGCGCATTCTCCCCTTATTTTCTTTCTAGACTTTGTTCTTCCCTTCCCCCTCCAGGAATGAAGCAAAGCCGGCCTCCCTTGTTCACTTGCTCTCTCTCTCTCTCTCTTCGGTTTTCCTGTTTTCTTGCGTGTAAGAGTCTGTTAGACACTTCCTCTGAGGTTTATCTGAGTCTGACCTGTGGATCTTTGCAATGTTCTCTCTCCTGGTCTCTTATTCCGGTGACACCAGGAGGCCTCCCTTCGCAAGCCCGGTAACAGTGGTTCATCAGGAGCTATTTGCTGCAAGGCTGTTTTCTTCCAGGTGCTCGAGATGTGGGTTCCTGAAGCACTGGAAATGGTAGGCGGGCAGGTGCACTGCGGGGGTGCTCCCTGAGTGAGCGGGCCTCAGACCCCATCCAGAAATGAAGCTTGCCTTACTTTGTGGTTGAATGTGGTTGGTTCAATCAGGTTTGAAATGAGCATATCTGGACTTCCACTCTCAGGAATGAGTCCCCCCACGGGGCAACCCGGCCTCCTTCCAGACCCTTCCAGGTCCATTCAGAATGCAGCTGTCAGTGCTGGGAGTCAACATTCTGGAGATGTCACGTTTATTTCAAAACAATCATGAGGCTTGATTTGATATAGTGAAAGAAATTAGTGCTTGCGGAATATGGCCCAATTATTACCGCATTAATTCATACAGATTAGCAGCTGACATGGGCTGGAAGGATATTTCAATATATCCAGCTGAAAAGAGCTGCCTCTATGAGCTCCCGCGCCTCCCCACCTTCAAAGCCCAGATGATCACTCCATATTTGGAACAACGCTCACACCAAGGGCACATGGCGTTATGTCAACGTTAGCTGGAAATGGACAAACCAAGGGATGGTTGGGAGATGCCACCAAAGATAGTCATCCAACTGACACCATTGGAGACCTGCGTTTCCCAAACCCAGGTTCTAACCATTAAATGACTCTGCAAAGGTGTAGGAAACTGTAACATCCTACCGAGGAAACAGCCACGCACCTTCTCACGGGTTACATCAAAGTTAGGCCATGAGTCTGCAGCTTGTGTAAGCAGTGAGCTGTGATCACAGCTGCAAGTTACAACGACCTAAGCAAGTAAAGGATTATTGACTCCCAGGGGATGAACTGGAAGCTTCCGAAATTCCTACATTGGAACACTAATTCCCCATTAACCCAGAACATGGCTATATTGAGAGATAGGCCCTTTAAAATGATGGTTATGTTGGGACCAGCAGTTGGCGTAATGGCTATGTCACTGGACTCCCATGTAGCTGACTGCAGTTCAAGTCCTGCACACGGTGGCTTAAACTCCAGCCAGGCGGGTGTGCGTGCGTGCCCAAGATCCCAAGAGGAGAATGGAGAAGAGGGGACTGTGGCATGGCCATGCGCCCTGGGGGGTGATTTCTCGCTTTCTGTCTCTCTGTCTCTCTCTGTCTCTCTGACGAGCACATGCACCCTATAGCAAAAGCTTCTCCGATAAATAAATAAATAATAAAATGATGGTTATGTTAAAGTAAATCAAGACCCTTGAGTGAGCACTCATATTCTTTAGGGTTCTTCAGAGAAACAGGACCAGTAGAGCGATTCATATATATATACACACAGGCACACACACAAATACACACACACGTGCACACACAGGCACACACACAAATACAAACACACACTGAGGAAACGGCTCACATGAGCGTGACGGCAGGCAAATCTGAAGGCCCCAAATCTACAGGCTAAGTTAAAAAGGTGGACACCCCAGGAGAGCAAAGGTCTAGTTCCAGTCTAAGTCCAACAGCCCGAGAACCAGGAGAGCTGATGGTGTACGTTTCGATCCAAAGGCCAACAGGCCTAAGGCACAGGAAGAACGGATATATGAGTCAGCATTTCTAGCCTTCTCGAAGGCAGAGAAAACCTGATGCTTCAGTTGGAGAGTCATTAGGCAGGAAGAATTCTCCCTGACTCAGAAGAGGGCCAGCCTTTTTGCTCTCTGTAGGTCCTCAACTGATTAGATGAGGCCCACCCACTTGAGGGAAGGCAATCACCTTTACTCAATGATCCAAATCAAGTGTTATTCCCATGCAGAAATACCTTCACAGAAAAACCCAGAATAATACTTAACCAAATAACTGGGCATACCCTGGCCCAGTAAAGTTTACATAGAATGTTAACCACCATAGCCCTAATTCAATCTGACTGGTATTATAAGAAGAGGAAATTTGGGGACCAGCAGATGTAATAATGGTTATGTCGCTGGACTCCCACGTTGTCGACTGCGGTTTGAGTCCCAGACTCAGTACCTTAAAACTCACGCTGGGCGCATGTGCGTGTGTGCCCAAAACCCCAAGAGGAGATTGGAGAAGAAGAGAATGTGGCATGGCCATCCCCCCCAGGGGATGATTTCTCCCTTTCTGTCTCTCTGTCTCTCCAGCAAGTGCATGCACCCTATAGCAAAAATCTCTCTTAAAAGGGAACAGCAGATGGCCTAACAACTACATTGCTGAATTCCCATGTAGTTGGCCGTGGTTCGAGTCCTGGACCTGGTGGCTTAAACTCACGTTGGGCACATGTGCATGTGTGCCCAAGATCCCAAGAGGAGACTGGAGGAGAAGGGACTGCGGTGTGGCCATCCCCCCTGGGGGGTGATTTCTTGCTTTTGGTCTCTCTGTTTCTCTCTGTCTTTCTGGAGAGTGCACATGTGCTATAGGAAAAAGCTCTCCAAATAAATAAATAAATAAGGAAAGAAAAAGAAAGAAATGAAGGAAGGAAGAAAAGGAAGAAAGAAAGAAAAAAAGAAAGAGAAAAAGGAAAAAAAGAAAGAGGAAATTTGGACATAAAAAGACATCAGAGATATACGTGTTCAGAGGAAAGACCATGAGAGGACACAGCAAGAAGACAGCCATCCGCAAGCCAAGGAGAGAGGCCTCAGAATAAAACCAGTTCCACCACCTTATTGTGGACTTGGAGCCTCTAGAGCTGTGAGAAAGCACATTTCTGCAGCGTCAGTCCCGCAGTCTGGGCGTTTTGTATGGCAGCCATGCAGGCTAAGGTACTCATACAGCAAGTCAAAGAGCAGGCAGTGGCTGGTGCTGGGTCCCCGGATGCCAGGTTTGGGGTGCATCCTTTGGGATTCTTTCAGCCTCTTTCCATTCAGCAGCTCCATAACCACATGATGGCTGCCGCACACCAGGCAGGAAGAAGGGGCAACTGCACAACTGCCTAGTGTATAGATAGAAACAGTATCTCTTGGCCACTCTGGCTTGTAAGCAAAGTTGAAAAATACAGTAAGAACGTCTCACACTTGAGGGTAAGAGGAAGCAAAGAAGGAAGTTGAGATCGGACATTGAATGAGTTATCCTTCTACCTAAGCCACCGCTTAGAATTTCATGCCAGGGATGTTTTGCGCACAGTGAGCACTGAAGTCTTGGAGAGTGAAATGGTTGGTTGAGATTAGTGATCCTTTAAGGCATGTCTTCTGTCCCTCCTCAGATCCCTTTGGCGCTGTCATATACCTGATGGTCCGGTGCTTCACCTGCTCGCTGCCAGAAGGACCCACCAGCTCTATTTCACCTGAGCAGCTTCGTCACTTGGAGCTGACCTGTAGTTTGCCAAGAAGACGGACTCTCTCCTTGAGGTCTGCTGCACGTCGAGGCTGACAAGTCACATGACCTTCTGTTTCTGGTTCCTTCGGCCACTCCTGATCTCGAATGAAGCAGTTCATCTCCAGGTACAGACTTTGTCTTCCCAAGAAGCTCACTGAAAGACTAGAATGTGCCCCCGAGAAGTGAGAGGAATGCGCTCCCCTGTGGAACAAAATTTGACCGAAAGCAAAAATAGAAGATGAGAGTCAGGTAGAGAAATTCCCTTTCTTTCTCCGATGCAGTTCTGCAAGATAGAGTTTCTCTGTACCTTCTGACTGAGACATCTCAGATGACTGAGTAGTCACTATTAATTTCTCATGGTTGCTGTGTCCAATTATCGTGAACTGGATGGCTTTGAGCACATTTATTCTCTCACGGCTCTGGAGGCCAAAAGTCCAAAATCAAGGTGTTGGCAGGGCCTCACTTCCGCCAAGGTTCTAGGGATGGTTCCGTTTCTTGCCTCTCCCAGCCTCTGCTGGCTCCAGGTGATCCTGCACTTATGGCTGCATCACTCCAGTCTCTGCCAGCAGTGTCTCATTGCCTCCTCCTCTTCTGCCTGTCAAATACCCCCATTTGTCTCTTTTAAGAAAATTTGACATTGGATTTAGATCCCACCTAGATAATCCTGGATAATCTCTTTATCTCAAGATCCTTAATTAAATCTGCAAAGCGCTTCTTCCAAACAAGGTCACGTTCACAAGTTTCAGGAATTAAGGCATGGGCATATCTTTCAGGAGTCAGAATTTAGCCCATTACAGACATCTTTGCTGAAAAATGAAAAGGCTACATCTTCACACAGGTCACCATGAAGCAGTAGCCAGTGTGGGAACATGTCCACCTCACATTGCCCTTCCTTCACTGTTTTGTTCTTCTTCTTGTTGTCTTAAAAATGTACTTCCCAAAAAAGGCATCAGTACTAAATTTTTGCCTCAGGCTCTGTTTTCAAGAAGACAAAGGCTAAAGCACTAATTAAGCAATAATTTTACTGATTGTGGTTGGCTTAGTCCATTCAGGCTGCTATATGAAGAGTCTATAAACTGGTAACTTCTAAACAACAGGAATTCATCTCTTATGGTTCTGAAGGCTGGGAAGTTGAAGATGAAAGCACCAGCAGATTTGGTATCTGGGGAGGGTTCAGTCTCTGGCTCATACATGGCACCTTCTAGGTTTGTTTTCACCCGGTAGAAGGAGTAAGCTAGATCTCTGGAGACTCTTTTATAAGGGCTCTAATCCCTGTAACGAGGGTTCTATCACCTCTCAAATCTCCACCTCCTGCTACCATCACCTTGCGAGTTAGGATTTTAGCAAATAAACTTGAGGAGGACTTAGACTATATCAGTAATCTAACATTAGACTCTAGCAGTAGTGGCAAAGCTCTGGCACTAAATAGATCTAAAGTCCAGTCCAGGCTCCACCTATCTGACCTTGAGTAGATCATTCGCTTAGATCTTTCACCTTCAAACAGAATAATAATAATTCTTAGTTATAGATATTATAGAGATTAAATGAAATCATGCATGTGAAATGTTTATCAAAAACATATGCATGTGATAAGTGCCCAATACATTTTAGCTATTATGATTATTAATATGCAGATTGATACTAGCAAAACATTCCCTATGAGTCTGCCCTCTGCTCATATGCAGTAACTGAGCTCTCCCTGCTTTCTGGGCCAACGGTGGATGTTGTCCACAGAACAGGTGGGCTCATCCCACAGCATAGGCCAGGAGTCAGGGTCTCCCTGCAACTCCCATCATGTCCGTTTTGAAGAAGAGCATAAATGGCCTTCCCACAGACCGTTATGCCTGCCTTCACTGAGATAATCAAGCTTGCAAGTTCTTTTATAATCTATTGTGGTTTCAAGTCACTAGGCCATTTTATTTCTTAAACTGCCCTCTGTGGGTCATAGCTTCTGACTTGGCTAGTCCATTACCAGTTCCCAAACAGATTCAACTTCGTGCCATATTTACAGCCTCAGATGCCTTCCCGGCATTCTTTCATTCATGCACACATGCACAGAAGACTATAGAAATGCTTCGTGGCATTATCTCATGTAAGTACTGCCACAGCATGGCGAAAAAGCGTGCCATCCCTGCCTTTCTATAACTTAATGATTAGAGGACAGAAAAGATTTCTTCAATTATTTAATTTTATTTTTATTATTATTGTTATTATTAAATTTAACTAGAGAGGGACAGAAATGGAAAATGAGAAAGCAAGCCACCAGGTCCAGAACTCGAACCACGGTCAGCCCCATGGGAGTCCAGCACCTTGACCACCACACCAACTGCTGGCCCCAATATTTATATTCTAATGACATGTGGTCAGGCTTCTGAAAGAGAAACTATTGAGACATATAGAAACCAACAGCAGAGAAATCGAACCTTTTACCTGCTTACCCAGACTTCACCCATTCTGCAAGATCTGGATCAAATGCTATCCCTTCACTGCTCAGCAGTCACATCCATCCGAATGAACCACTCCGTGTGTTTTGGATAAACTTTACTTAGTAATATTAAAAAGTTCTTACCTCGTGTCAGGCTTTGACCTGAATACTTTATGTACATTATATCAATTGAACCTTCTCGACAATTCTATTAAATAATAATCTCTATTTGGTAGACAAAAGGAGAAACTAAACTAAAAGTTATCAGACTCATGAGAATAGGCCTTTGCATCAGTAAGTTCCTTTTTCCTGGAATCCTCTTCCCCTAAATTATAGCCCAACTTCTCCTTCCTTAGATCTCCATTTAAATATTACCTCTTCCAAGAAGCCTCCCTTGATCACTCATTCTGAAAGAGCCACCACTCTGAGTCCCTCTTACCCATCACTTGCCTATCACTCTATTGTCTCCCAGTCTCTGTCTCTCTTCAAAATGATGTAGCCTATTTATTTCTTTGCATGCTTCTTCCATTAGCATATGTAAGTTCTATGAGGATAAAGAAGGTCACATCCTCTAAGCTAAGTCACTGCAGATCTTTGGTACTTGGAGAGGTATTTAGTACATAGCAGCTGTTCAGTTAGTGTTCACTGGATGAATTATTGAATAGACCAAAGTCACACAGTAACAGGCAGAGTTGAAATTTAAACCTAGATATGTCTTTCTCTGAAGCCCAGGATTTAATTCCTTTTACAGACTTTATACTAACCATCGGACTTATTTACTTTTCTGTCTTTGCTTCATGGTTCTGAAGGCAGTGGCAACCACATCCTAGATGTCTTCGTATCTCTCGTAACTCCTGGTGGGACACGGCCTTGCTCCCCAGACACTCCTCTCGTATTTGCTGGGATGAATTGAGCATGTTTCCATGACAACACCAGAGCAAGAAGAAGGGCTCAGAGGCCCTGTAAGATTTTCCTCTCCATTGAGGTTAACATGACAGACTGGAAGCTTCCTTCTCAGAGCTCCCAGTGGGCAGGTAGACAGGCCTGCCAAGGAGTCATTTATGGTCTTGAGAGGGAGCCGCCATCTTGGAGGGGCATCTGTGCTGGTTGGCCCTCTGCGAAGCATGGCCTGAGTGGCCACACATCCCAGGGGCTGAGGTTCCAGCCCAGCTTCCACTCAAGAATTAAGGACCAAGTTCTTGGGTTTCTTGAAAGAAGATCACGATCCTCAAGGCAAGGAAGCTTGCTTGGCCTCCATCCCTGGAAGCAGCAGTCTCCACTGAGAATGGCCGGGTGTTTCGTGGGCAGGCAGCCATCCTCCCACATCGGGAATGGATACAACTTTGCAAAAAGGCTCCCTGCCCTGTCTCTGACTCTTGACTTTTCACATTTTCCCTTAGCTAAAAAAAAAAAAAAAAAAAAAATCTCTTAAAAGATAAAAAACAACTCATCTATCTTT
>NW_006159566.1:1463704-1484456 GCF_000334495.1 Tupaia belangeri chinensis
TTTTGCGTTTGCATTTGTTCCTTAACTAAAAAAAAAAAAAAAAAAAAATCGATGAAACCTTACAAAGCTTCCTGCTAGTCTCCTTTATCTGCTCCTGTAGAGAGGTAGAGCAGTGAAGCATGTCTTTGGAGTTTGTAAAAAAATATATTCTGTTGTCATCGGAAAGCCCAGAGGAATAGAGAGGCCCAAGTCGGCTCCTCACGCAGAAGCAGGTTGGCTATCCCTGAGGCAAAGGCCCTTCCTGGAGCTATGCAGAAGATATAGGCAGCAGGGAGGTTGGCAGGCTTTCCGTGTCTCCTTCTCCAGGGGGACCAGCACAGCGATGAGAGCTGCTCTCTTTCCTATGCTTTTCTTTTTGAGCAGGGATTTGGAACAGGCAGTCCACTTGCCTGGACTGACAGAGAAGACAGCTGCCTATAGGGTATGATTTGACAGCAGCTAGACGTGACTGCCTCCCTCCTGCCTGAGTCTTTTCCATTAGAATTCTCTTGAGTCTCACGGAGTTGGCCTTTCAGAAAATGCTACAGAAATGCAAACTCCCTTGGAAAGGCTAATAATCTACAAGACAGGGGGGATCAGCAAACTTTTTCTGTAAAGAGCCAGGTAGAAGATATCTCAGGGAGGTGGGCCACAGAGTCCCAGTCGCAGCTCCTCACCTCTGTGGTAATCCTGCAAAAGCAGCTGCAGAGAGCTCCTACGTGAATGGGAGTGGCTGTGTGCCAAAGAACTTTACGAAACCTGGCAGCAGGCTGCATGTGGCCCTTGGGCCACAATTTCCCAACTCAGCACTCGCCTCTGAGTTAGTGAACTTTTCTCACTACCTCTTTATCCGCAGTGCCTTTCACGTGAAGCACACAGCACAGAGTTGTTGAAGCGTTCATTGTTGACATATGTATCAGCTAACAACAGTCCAAGAGAAGTGGATGGATAACCAGCCTTCCAGAAGGAGACTCAAGATAAGCAGAAATAGTGAGGAATATCCAGGATTTGAGAATCAAGAAGACAGAGCTCTAAAATCAAACTTGCCAACTTAACGGTGTTAACCAAACAGATCCCACCGGGTATAGTCTCAGTTCTCACATTTCAGAACTGGCAGAGATCACTACTTCCCCATCAGGACCGGCAGAAAGTAAAGGCAGAGAGCAACCAAGATCGGTGACAAGCAGGGAGGCCCGAGCCTGGCTCGTCTTCCAACTTCGGCATTTTTGTTATGTTCCTGTTCTCTGGGAAGATATTTCCTCTTCTTGTTTCATAGAATGAACTGGATCCCACTGCTCTGAGTCAGGTAAACTGCCAACACCCTTTGGTAAGGAGGTAACTATTCTTTAAAGAGCCAGCTCTGCAATGCCATGTCCCACTTACCTTCTCAACTTTCTTGAGGCAGTAACAATCATGACATCTAAGATCTGGCTCTTGATGTCTTTCAAGATGACAGAAGTCATGATGGTGAAGCTCAGCATTGATTTTAGGGGATAATACCTACTGCCACCTTTATTTCAACTGTTTTCTGGACTGCTGTGTTGGTTTAGTTGAGGTTGGAGCACAAATGCCAAGATGTGTGTATCGCTGCAATTCTAGACATTTGAAGACTGTGCATCAGTCAGGAGAAGTAGGGTTATGCTGCAATAACAAACATCCCCCAAATTTCAGTTTCTTAACTGAAGTTTACTTCTTGTTCATGTTCCATGTCCAATAGAAATTGGCAGTCAGGCTCTACTCATTATAGTCATTAAGGGACTCAGATAACAGCAGGCCCTATCATGTCACCTCATCAGACACAAGACATAACAAATTACTCCCCAGATTCTAAAGCCTCTGCCTAATAGTGTTATCTTTGCTCACATTTAATTGACAAAACAAGTGGCATGCCACTTACAACTTCAAAAGAGTAAGTGTAATCCTACGATGTGCCTGAAAGGAAGAAATCGCGGAGCAGACGGAGTGACTGCTGTAGGATCTGAATACAGGGTCAGGGGAATTTACACGCGCAATGAGTCAAGTAGCCTCGTGAGAAAGGTACCTAACTAGAAGCTCTAGGAAGAGGAATTGGTCTGAATAGTTCAGATGGCATAGCAGATCAGAACACTCATGAAGGGAAGGACATTTCTGGAGAGCCAAGATGCAGTGGGCCAGGGGATGGAGTAGGTACTGAGGACAACCGCCCTTCTACCATGAGCACATTCAGACTGTTGGCTTTCTGGAAGAAGCAACTCTTGAAAGTCTAAGACAAATACAACATGGGTATCATTAGATCCCATATGAAGGAACAGGGGGGACATCTTGTGGTTTGCACAGAGGTGGTACTGAGAGGAGAGGTCACCATGGGAAAGAGTGACAGATCTGATGGAGATGACAATGTAGAGATGAGGAAGAAACCATGTGCCTTCCTAATTCCTCCCTGCCAGTCACGCCTCCCATATACAATCCACCAGAGTCCAAGAGAGAAAATAAGGCTTGCACAGTTATGTAGCTTGGGTACTGTACACAGTCTTTGCCAGCTCAGGCTGCTAAAACAACGTATTGTAGAGTTGGTAGCTTCTAAGTAATTACTTATTTCTCACAGTTCTGAAGGCTGGAAGTCTGAGGGTGCCAGCATGGCTGGGCTCTGTTCAGTGGCTCTTCTGGTTTGCAGACTGGTGAATCCTTAGTGTATCCTTCCACGATGGAAGGGGCAGGATGGTCACCTGGGAGTCCTTTTCTAAGAACACTAATCCCATTGATGAGATGCTGCACCATGACTTACTCTGCCAGAAGCCCACCTCCTGTTACTGTCACTCTGGAGGTTAGGATTTCAGCATAAAGATTTGTGGGGACACAAGCATTCAGCCTCAGCACACACCTCTGGGCAGTGCTGGTCATGCTGTGAGCATGTGAATAAACACCCTGGAGCTGGCAGTGCATGGCTTGAAGAATCTTGGACTGTAGCTCTGTCTCCAAGTCCCATTCTAGGCAAGCTTTTAGACCCTTATTCTTGATTTTGCACAGGTCCTGACCTCATTACTGTGGTTTACTATTTCTGGCATCACCCTTCCCCCAGGGAACCTGGCAACAGACTGAAGTTGTCTGGTTTTAAGCTCAGTGCTCGAACGTCGAACAAGTAGAGGAAAAATCGCTTAAGTTCTTGGTTCTTTTGAAAGAAAGCAATGCATTTGCATACTTAACCCTTGAGTAAACGTAAATATCACCTATAATTTAAAGTACGTGGATGTGGGGTAACCAGTTTTCATGAAATCATGATGCTCCGGGAAACAGATACTGAGGTCGAGGTCAAGTCATCTCCAGACAAACACTTGCCTTAAAATGCAAGTGTGACCTCACTTCCGTTCCCCTTTCCCATTTTCTTTTGGACAGACACGTGCTGAAATGTAGGCATGGGCTTGCCCTCAGTAAGCATGGATGGCCCATGAATGTCTGTCTTCATAGATACCGAGATCCTCTCTTGAAATGAAGAAGAAAGTCTGGAAAGGGTTAAGGGCAGGACAGGGCAGATCTGGTTTGATATTTAGGACTCGGTCATCCAGTGCATGAACCTCTGCCAAGATATGCCTTGACCATAAAAAAAGAAATAAAAAAAAAATAAAAATTCATGCTTAACAAGGTTTTCCACTCAAATTTGTGTAATGCTTTATTTGCATGCATAGAATTCCTCAAAGTATTGCTTCTGATCAAAGAACTCATTTTAAAAAAAAAGAAAAAAAGAAAAATATCATGACTCATGTCCATGAAATTTATGGGTTTCACCGTGTACCCCATCACCAGGACAGCTGGCCTTAGAGAAAGTCAAAAGGCCTGCGGAAGCCTTAACCCCAGCATAATTTGGGAGACCACCTGGAGATCAGGCATCTACCTTGCAGTGACTTTGTGCTTTGAATCAGTGACCAGCATGTGATCCTGTTCCTCCATAGCCAGGATACGTGGGTCCAGAAACCAAGAGCGGAAGTGGGCGTGGTTTCTCTCACTGCCACACTAAATAGAGTACTCACAGAGTGTGTGCCTTCTGTCCCCCAGATGTTGGCCTCCCCAGATTGGAGGTTTATTTTCACAATAGAGAAGTGTTCCCACCAGGGAGCGTAAAAGTTGCTCCGCTGACTTGGAAGTTAAGACCACCATGAACCGTGTGGGGCTCGTAGTCCTCTGACCTAGCAGGTAGGCAAGGGAGTTTCTGTACTGGCTGGCCCGAATTACTAAGGACACCCTCCTTCTACCACACGAGAACTATGTCTGGAACCTAAGAGGTTCTCTGGAATGTTTCTTATTATCTCTACATCCAAGAGTAAAAGTATCTACAACCAAAGCAAAAAGACAATATTTTTGTGTAGAACTTCAAAAATGGTCAGAAAGTGTCCATAGTAACTGAGTAGTCAAAGAGGTAGACTGTGCAAATTATTAAGCTCTTATTAAGCCCCAAAACTACCTTTCTTTCTTCTCTCTCTCTCTCTCTCTCCTTTTTAAACAGGTTTTTGCCTTAGGGTGCATGTACTTGCCAGAGAGAGAGAAAGGAAAAGGAAAAGTGAGAAATCACCCCAGGGGGGATGACCACGCCACAATCCTTTCTCCTCCATTCTCCTCCCAGGATCTTGGGCAGACACACACATGCACCCAGTATGAGTTTCAAGCCACTGAGTCCGAGACTCGAACTGCAGTTGGCCATATGGGAATCCAGGGACATAACCATTATGCCATCTGCTGGCCCCTCACAGTTACCTTTCCATATTCTGCTCAGTGATGCTGGGTCTGTCTACATAGCTCTCTTCTAATACTGTCTTCATTATGTTCTGCCCACGAAGAGCGCTGGAAGGGTATCAGAAGACCCCCAACTGCAGAGAGGCTATTCCTAGGGACACAAGGCCCCTTCACCCTGGTATGGACAGTGCCCATTTTCAACAGAGAAGAGCCACCTTCCAACACAGCACCAGCAAGACCAGGCAAAGTGTCTTCCCCTGAGCAAGCAGGCTGGGTGACCCCAGGCCCTCGCTTGTTTCCAGTCCTCCAAGTGGCTGCCACTCCCAGCAGGTGAGATGTGCTACTCTAAGGGCCCCTTCCCGCGCCTTCGCCCTCCCATGCCTGAGTGATCAGATCTCCACATTCAATTTCCTCTCAAAATAGCAAACGCGGCTTCTATTTTCCTAACTGAACACTGAATGATAACTCTTTAAAAGAAAGCTCGAGATCATTTGACCCGGCAGTGAAGAGGGGAAGTATTTTTATAAGTTTTAATTGTGGAGTTATTGTTTTTCAAGTATCATCCTCTAAATAGGACTGGGAGAAATTTCTGAGAGTGCCCACTGGAAAACAAATTTATTTTATTAAAAGGTTTCCCTGTTTGTATTTGGAGGTTAAAGAAATGATAGAATCTATTATCCAACCGAACAAATCATTTCACTTATTTTTGGTAAATTGCACTAAATGTGGCTTAATTGCTGTGTCCAGAATAGCATTTCACATCTGTGGCCCCGAAACCTAGTCTTGCGGTGGACATTTGGGGAAAGAAATGGAGCCCTCTTGTGGCTGGTTTCATCTACCGCACCCTTCCCCTGCACGGGGCTGTGTTAATACTCTGCCTAGATCAGTAGATCACCAGTTCCGTGAGCAGAAAGATACCTTTCGGCTCCTTCTTCGCATCGCCACTAACCAGACCTGGAGTCTGCTGTCCGGACAAATAATGTCCTGCTTCTTGGCACTGTGCAGACACCACACCAAAACACCAACTGTCCACAAGGTCATCACGAAACACTGAGCTTTATGAGGAGGAAGTAGAGAGTGGGGTCACTCTAGGTCTGTCCCTGTGCATCAGTTTGAAAGACGCACTCGGGACCCCTCCCCGGGCAGAGAGGTCTCTGCAGACCACAGCAGTTTCCTTCCGGCTCGGTTCCACACACGGTTAAGGCCCCCGGTACTGCAGCGAGGGAAACAGTAAATTCAGTCAAGGACGGACATGCAGGGAGAGTGCTCTGAAATCTGCATGATTGTCACTGTGGGCAAAGCCAAGAGAGCCCCATGAAGTGGAGGATTAGAGACCTCCCAGGGCCGGGACCAGCAGGTGGTGTGGTGGTTAAGGTGTTGGACACTCCCACATGGCTGACCACGGTTCAAGTACTGGACCTGGCGGCTTGCTTTCTCACTTTCTCTCTCTCTCTTTCTCTGTCTCCCTCTGGTCAAATTAAAAAAAAAAATGAATGACTAAAAAAAATAAAATAAAATAAAAAATAATTATTTAAAAAAAAAAAAAAGAGAGACCTCCCAGGGCCAACAGGCAAGAGAACCCATGAGGGGGACACGCTTATCCTTAGGAGCTGGGGGACAGTGGGCGCAAACGCCACCTTAGCTCATTGCTAACTGTGTGACTTGGGCAGGTTATTTAACGTCTTCTCTCTCTCAGCTTCCTCGTCTATGAAATGGAAAGGCAACGCACAGAGGAGGGGTCAAAGGCAACGCATAGTGCAGGGGTCAAGAGCACACGCTTCAGAGCCACTCTGCCTGTCTACAAATCCTGACCTTCCAGTTACAGTGTGACCTTGGATAAATTACTTAGGCTTTCTGTGCTTGTTCATAAAATGGGATAAAGTCTATCTTGCAATTCTAAAGATTAAATGAGGTAGGGGACCAGCAGGTGGCATAATGGTTACATCGCTGGACTCCCACGTAGTCGACCACGGTTTGGGTCCCAGACCCGGCAGCTTATACACTCACACTGGACACGTGTGCATGCGTGCCCAAAATCCTGAGAGGAGACTGGAGGAGAAGGGCTTGTGGTGTTGCCATCCTTCCGGGGGGGGGGGGGGGGGAAATTTTTCACTTTCCTTCTCTCTGGTGAACACACACCCTCTATGGGGGAAAAAAAAAAGGAAGGAAGAAAGAAAGAAAAAGAAAAAGAAAAAAAAGTCCTCTATTTAAAAAAAAAGAAAAAAGAAGATTAAATGATTTAATACATATGCAAAGCACTTAGACCAAGCATCGCGGGTGGGTTTGCCATCACTACTGCTCTTTAAAGCGCCTTACGATGCCTCAGACACGTGGACAGACACGTCGTAAATGCTAGCTTTACTATTACCTGTAAATCATCGGGGCAATTTACTTGTCATCTTTTTCTACCTGCTTCTTTTTATATTAGGTTGAGTAATACGAAATCGCCTTTTTTTCTAGGTCAAACATACTTGAAGGCAGCAATTCCTTGGTGTAAGTGTTTGTCACCAGGCCATTATAGGGGCTATGGGCAAGGGTGTAAGACCGAGGAAGAAAATAGAGCTTTTTGCTCCATTCATGCCACGGAGCCTGGGAGCCCTCACTGGACAGTGAATCCCGTCCCCAACCTGCCATGGTGAATCTCAAGTACCTTTAGTGAGACTCAGGCCTCCGCTCTCCTGCGCAGGCTCTGGGAAGGATGAGGGGGACTGAATGGGAGTAGGAAGGGAAGATCGAGATCTATACACAGACGCTGGCCAGGGAAACAGAAGCCATTCCAGGTAGTTCCAAAGAAGGAACTTAATGTGGAGAACTATGGATAGTTACAGGCGTTAGAAAAGAGGAGAAGCCATGCAGTGGACATTGAAGCCACCAGAGATGAGCAACAGCAGGGAATAACTGCACCCTCAGCTGCTGGAGGAGGCCAGGGGCAGAGGAGGCCAGAGCCAGGGCCACCAGCAGGGAAGGAAGCAGGCAGGCTGCCCAGACACTCCCAGAGACGTCCCCCAAAAATCCAGGAAGAAGGAAGGGGACTCTCCCTGCCCTCTGTTCCTCTGTCTCCATTAACGCCTCCCTTGGCTGAACTAATGTCACCAAGTGGGCAAAGAAGCCTGGGCCATAGAGTGTGCAGGGACCGCTGAATGCAGAGCAGGGCGGAAAGAAGAGGGGAGTAGACACGATGGCCCAGAGGCCAATGCCTGCACCGAGAAGCAAGGACTGGGGAGAAGGGGAAGGTTGGGGAGGCAGGGCCATGACAAAAAATTTCCAGTTGCTGCCAAATTGTGTCTGGAGCTTCAGGGTCCCCACAACCCAGTGGAGGTCGAAGGCTGGCACTTTCTACACCAGCAGGGTGATTCCAAATGAAAACAATCTGACTTGGGTGACTTCAGGAGATGGAGAAGGCACCAACAGATCCCGTAGAGGTGTTTGGGAGCCTTCAGGTCGACCTCAGATCATTCTGGCAGGTGAAGCGGCCTGCACTGCCCCATCCACAGCCTCGGGTCTATGCGTGAGGCCAGAGGCCAGAGAGCCAGACTCAGAAAGGGACTCCTCATTTGACAAGTTATCTCATCCAGGATGACAGAACTGTGACGACGAAATGCAAGGTGGTGTCGTGGGTAGAGTCCGGGAGCAGAAAGGGAGCAGAGTGACATGAATATAAGCACACGTGTATTTATATAATCTGTTTAGGGAGTTGCAAAGCCACTGGGAGATGGCTTCCTTTAGAGCCTCTCGATGCAACTCAGTAACTTATTAATCACTTTTGGTAATTAACTGTCTCATCTAGTTACCAAGATTTAGTCTTATGCATTTTAGAAGTTCTGTACCCTGGGGGCCAGCAGGTGGTATAGTGGTTAAGGTGCTGAACTTCCACATGGCCAACCGAAGTTCAAGTCCCAGACCTGGCTTTTTGAAACTCATGCTGGGTGCATGTGTATATGTGTGCCCAAAATCCCAAGAGGAGAATGAAGAAGGGACTGCTCCAAGGCCATCTCCCATGGGGAGTGATTTCTCACTTACTCTTTGTGTCTCTCTCTGTCTCTCCAGTGAGGGCATGCAGCCTATAGGGAAAAAAAAAAAACTCTCTTAAAAAATGCCAAAAAAAAATTATATCCTACTAGATTCAAAGCTGAACCCCCTCCCAGCATAAGCCAGAGTATGGCTAGTCTTTCTTCTTCTGACCTCTGTCCAGCCTTACTGCTCTAGCATTGGACTGGGAGAACAGAGAGGGGGTACGTGTCCCTTTGAGACAGCTTGTGATGAGGTTACTTGTCCCTGATTGGACTGAGTTGACAGGTTGAAACCCTAACCCCAAAGTGATGTCATTAGAAGATGAAGCCTTTGGGAAGTGATCAGGTCATTAGGATGGAGCTCTCGTGAGTGGAATTAGTGCCGTTGTTTTAAAAAAGACATCTAAGGTCCAGCAGGTGGTGTAGCAGTTAAGGCATTAGACTCCCACATGGCTTCCTGCAGTTCTAGTCCCGGACCCAGCAACTTGAAACCCACACAGTGCACATGTGTGTGTATGCCCAAAATCCTAAGAGAAGAAAGGAGGAGAAGGGATTACAGTGTGGCCATCCCCCCTGGGGGTAATTTCTCACTTTCTGTCTCTGTCTCTCCAGCAAGCACATGTGCCCTTTAGCAAAAATCTCTCAGAAATAAAGAAGAAGAAAATTAAAAAGATATCAGAGAACTCTGACATCCTCTTTCTTCCATGGAAGAATATAGAAATTTGATAGTCCGCAGCTTAGAAGAGGGCCCCACCAGAACTCAGCCATGTTGACACCCTAGGGTCAGAACCCAGGTGAACATGACTCCAAACCTCCAACCTCCGAGAACCGCCAGGAATTCATGTCTGATACTTGAAGTCATCCATTCTATGGCGATTCATTACAATAACCTGAGCTAAGATGCCACTTTCCATAAACTCGTGGCCACAGATCTAGTTCTTCAACCATCACCTCCTCCACATCACAGAGGGGAACTGCAACAATTCCTAATAAGGAGACACTTGGCTCTCGATTTCCGACCCGCAAATGCTGCCTGCCTAACCACGTTCTCCTGCGAGAACATTCGCTGTGGCCGTCCCTCCCACAGCACTTGGCAAGCCTGGCTCCCCAAGTTCACACTGTAGGCCGCCCAGAAACCAGCAGCCTGGGAGGGTGCTCTCTGCCCTTTCTCTGCCTGGCATGCCCCGCTCAGAGCAGACGGTGTAGTCAGGAAGCTTCGTGGTTGATTAGGGGGGAAAGGAAATGTCACCCACAACACCTAAGTCGTTTTCCTCCTCTGGAATTTGGGAAGAGGAAAGGTTGCTGTCCACCTCCCCTCCCCCAGCAGACAGTGGTGAAGGCCCGTGAGCCACTGCACTCCCTAAAACCTGTTTGACCTTGACCTCTACCTTTTATCTCCTGAAGGGTCCTACCTGACAGCAGACTGTGTCTCACCCAGAACGGCGGGGTCTTACCCGATACATGATCTCTCTCGCGCACTCTCCTTTTTAAGTTACTTAGCTGTCGGGCACGTGCACTTGCCAGGGGGAGAGAGAGGCCACCCCTCAGAAGGATGGCCACACCACAGTCCCTTCTCCTCCAGTTTCCTTCCAGGATTTTAGGCATGCACACATATGTACCTGGTGTGATTTTCAAGCCATCAGGTCCGGGACCTGAACCACGTTGCTAGCCAGATGGGATTCAGCACCTTAATATCCAGGTCACCTGCTGGCCCCAAGAATGGCCTCTTATTTGAACCTCACCTTATAAAACAGAGGCTTCTCCTACTAGGAGACCAGCTGCACTGTATGTGACCTGCAGGGCAGAAGAAGAATTCAGGACCCGCCACCAGCCCATGCACATGTGAGTATGTTCTTAAAGGAGCAGCTGCCCCTCCGTATGGCTGACCTCAGCATCTCCAGGGTGTAGCGTTTGAGATGTAATGCAGATGCTCTAGATCGGTCCAGCTTCACACACCTTTGACCTTTGCGCGTTGTTACTTATTCTCATAAAACGATGGGGTTGGGGGTTGGAGGCCAAAATTAGCAGTAGCTGCCACAAAGTTCCGTTGATATAAAATCCAGAGGATAGTGGATGTTGCCTTTCCATGGACCTCTCTATGAGGAAGAGCCGGCATGAGTTTAAGCCATCGAAAGACAAAGTACCGGGGACCAGCAGATGACGTAATGGTTGCGATGCTGGACTCTCACGTGGTTGGCCACAGTTCAAGTCCCAGACCAGGAGGCTTGAAACTCATGCTGGACACGAGTGCATGTGTGCCCAAGATCCTGGGAGGAGAGTAGAGGAGAAGGGCCATCTCCACTAGGGGGTGATTTCCCATTTTCTGTCTTTCTGTCTCTGTCTCTCCAGTGAGTGTGCATGCTCTATAGCAAAAATTTCTCTAAAAAAAAGATAAATAAAAAGACGAAGTACCTAGCCAAGCTCATTTGAAGCCACAGCCTCATGGTGCAGCCTGGAGTGTCCCCTGAGAACTTTGCTTTTGTCTCATTCAAGAGCCACTTGTATTGATTATTTAGCCATCGACCTCTTGTGACGTTAGACCATGTAGAAAGGTCATCACCCTGGGCTGTTTCCTCCCCCTTGTGTTACTCTTTCTAGGGATTTAACTAAAAGGGAGCGATGGAGGCGGAGGGTGGAGAAGCAAGGATTGTTCTCGACCTGGACGTTTTGTTCTCATCAACATTTGCCGATGACCTACTAAATGCTGAGCATAAGGTAAGTACTGGGAGGGAGAGACGAAGCACATGGTGCCTGCCTTTCAAACGCTCCCAGCCTGGCAGGAGAGGCAAATAACTGTGGATGCTCCGAGAAGGAACATCTGGTGTGTCTGGGGAGAGGTTCTCTTGTCATTCTTGGGAGCCAGGTATGGCTATAGACAGGAAGTCGCGGAATATATGAGCTGGGGTCTTGAAGAGTGAGAAGGTGAGGGGTGAAGTGAAGGGAGGCTTTGCTCCAGGCAAATAGAACAGTTAAACAGAGGCCTGGAGAGGTTAGGGCTCCTGGCATCCTGGCATTCCCAGCGAATGCTCCGTCTGACTCAGCTAGAGTGAAGGGTGCAGGTGTTCAGGAAGCCAGTTTCTCTAACAACCATCTCTAGTGCATCCTAAGAGCTAGCCTGGCCCCTTGTGTCCAGCCACAGAAGAATGGGCTAAAGCCATGGAGGGTCTACGAGCAGAGCTGCCTACGAAGTCTTCACTGGTGTTCTTATTTAATGCACTGACTCATATTCCAGGCAGGCCATTAGCACGAGCCGTACATCTATCCTGACAAGTCCCCTCAGAGTTGGTACGATGAGTAGACAGCCCACCTTCCAGATGACGGAAGCTTAGCAATTTAAATCATCGTACTGAAATCATATAGCAAATAAGAATAGAGCCAGCTTCTAGCCCAGGTGAGTATGACTCCACATCTCATATTCTCAACTACCTCTCTGCTATCAGAGCAAGTGTGAGACGTGGTCTTCCATCGAAGTGTCTGTGATTCCTTCCGACTGTACAGCCCAGATCTCACTACGGAGACCCCAGGACTCTTGCCAATCAGGACTGTGCCATTTTGCCCTACATCGTGCATGGGATTAATTACCTTAAGCTGAAAAGAACTTTCGCTCTTTACAATAATTCTGTTCCAATGGTGGATTCCAGCCCTCGCTAAATAACTCTTTTAACCCCTTCAAGGATTATTCATGCCTCGGTATTGGCATGACACATGGCTACAGCTCCCATGCCCCCAGACTCCCCATATCATGGGCCCATTAGTTTCCTGGAAATTATTCCAAACTCCTCAACTTTGTTTCCTAACAACTGTAAAAACAGATCTTTCCATTGCATAGGAAGCAAGCAGGTTTTAAATAAAGATAATTTTTTTCTCTTTCTTTTTTATTTTTTTCTCTATAGGGCGCATGCACTTGCCAGACAGACAGAGAGAGACAGAGAGACAGAAAGTGAGAAATCGCGCACACACACACACACACACACACACACCCCAGGAGGGATGGCCATGCGGCAATCCCTTCTCCTCCATTCTCCTCTCAGGATCTTGGGCATGCATGGACACATACCCGGCATGAGTTTAAGCCATTGGTCTGGGACTCGAACTGCGGTTGACTACATGGGAGTCCAGCAACATAGCCATTACGCCAACTGCCAGTCCCAATAAAGATAAGTTTTTACTAAAGATTGTTGTATCAGTTGGGAATTGTGTTCAGCTCCAAGTAACAGAGGCCCTCGAAACAGACATAAAGCAGTAAGAAATTTCATTTTTCTCAGATAATGGAAAACCTAGAAGTCGGAAGTCCTGGGTGGGGATGGTGGCTCATAACTCACCAGGACTTAGACTTAATTTCTAGTTCTGTTCAGTCTTCTTCACAGGGTGTCTGCTGCCTCATGGCTTCAAGACGCCTATCACAGTTCCAGGCACCCTAAGCTCCAGACAAGACCTATGAGAAGAGCAGGGGCAGAGCAGCAAGCCGCTTGAGCTGGCCCCTCTTCAAGGGGCTTTTCTGGGAAGCCCCACCCAGCAGTTTCACTTGCTTTTCACCAGCCAAAACTTGGTCAGCCCTGTCTGCGGGGGAGGCTGGAAAACTTAAGGCTTGCTTTCTGCTTGTTCATTTGATTGTTTGATTATTTTGAAGCTAGACATATGACTACTCCCAACGAGAGTGGGAAGAAGGAGTGACAAGAGAGACTGGCCTGGCTAGCCCAAACGAGACTGCTTCTTTGTTAGTGAGATTTAGAGAGACGGGGTGGGGAGACAGGATCTGCGTTGGCTTGTGTATGCCGCGGGGAGAAGACTTCCGTCCTGCACCATTTCTTTAATGAACAAGAAATACTAATTTTTTTTTTGGGGGGGGGTGTTGGCAGAGAGAACAATTAGGAACCTATCCCAGGTCTGCAGTGGGTCCCCCTGTGCTGGCTCCTGCATTTCTGTTTTCCTTATACTTCTGTGATCTGATCCCCAGTGCAACAGAGCAAGTGCACATTTTTAACAGGTCGGGGTGTACTTGAACGTTAGTGTAAAAGAAAAGCAGGTCTGCTCTGCCTTGTGACATTACCGACAGCACAGGAAATCTGATTTTCAAAGGCAGATGTACCCTAACCATCATCAAAGCTTCATTCACCTTTGAATTCAGGTTTTGCCCTCAAACCATGATTCTGATTAGCCCGCTAAGCTCTTATGTAGAGTTGTTAGTTTTGATAAATTCAGCTGCTTCCGAGGAGAAAGTTGGGAATTCAAAAAAAAAAAAAAAAAAAAAAAAAAAAAATGGCCTTGCATTTTAATCTTCCATAGAAAATCTCATTTATTCATATATTTCATTCAACACTCTTGACCGAGCAGCTCCATGGGTCAGTTTGAGGCATGCACCAGAAGAATACGCACCCCATTGGATGAGAGACGAGTAGCCAATTACAATCCAGAGGAGCAACAGTGACTATATATACATATGCACACAGTCTTTAAAATGCAAAGATCAGACCACAGCTGTGCAGCAGAGAATGAGATTGGAGGAAAGGTCCTGAAAGGGATGAAATCTGAGGGCCACAGAATTAACCTTCAAGGGCCTTAGACTCACACTTTTAAGTTAATCCTCAACAAAACCCAACTTTGCCCTTATGCACAATAAAAGAGACATAATTTTAGTCATTGAAATCTCAGATTCAGGCTGGTCTTGTAGCCTCGTTGTTGAGGGAACCAGATCCCATGTGATTGACTGTAGTTCAAATCCCAGCTCCAGAAGCTTGAAAAAAAACCATGCCAGGCATATTTTCATGTAGACCCTAAATCCCTACAGATGGATAAATGAAGGATAAGAAATTGTGGCAATACCATACCCATGAGGGGGTGTTTTTCCCTTTTTCTCACTCTCTGTTTCTTTCTGGTGAGCATATGCACCCTATGACAATTTTAAAAAAAGATCTCAAATAACAGGTAAATCCAATTTCAATGTCAAGATCGAAGTATCAATACAACAGAACATACAACAAAACATACCCTTGTATTAGCCAATGAGGAGAGCTGAAAATTAGTATCCTTCTTGTGTAGTAACTTCGCAGTTGAGCGCTAGGTGGTGCTCTTAGCACAGTTGGCCGGCTGACGTCTCCTTGGAAACAGCCAGTGACAGGTCATGCCTTTCCAGGAGGGAAAAAAAAGCAAAACACTGAACACAGCTATCATGAAATTGATTTTATAGTGAGGAATAATACCTGTAATCGCATCCTTTTCCTACAACAAATAATAAATTTATCTTTTGTAAACAGCAAATATTTTCTTACAGCTAGTCACATCTTCCTTGCAAAAATGAAGCAAAACCACTAGAGACAAGCGCTCCTTGATAGCCACACTGTTTTGCAAAGCTAGCAGTAGTTCCTGGACCCCAGAACCAGGAGGACTATAGTCACACGTCCCCCACACAATCTCGACCCCTCATTTTACCTCATAGTCTCCAAGAAGAAGCCTCCAACTTGGGAGAAGTTCATGGAAAACCTTAAACACCCAAATCGCTGAGCCTGGGCCAAGCCATGAATGCCTGCCTCCCCTTCACCAAGTAGAAAGGCTGGGTTAGAGGATTAGGGGATACTATGCAAAGCACGTTAAGCTCCTTGAATAAAAGGAATTATGAACATATCAGATGCTAACTGCTGGTTCCCTAAAAAACTCATTCTTTTTTTTTTTTTTTTTTTTTTTTCCTAAAGAACTCATTCTTGAGGACCAGCAATTGGCATAATGGCTATGTCGCTGGACTCCCACGTAGTCGACCGCGGTTTGAGTCCCGGACCCGGCGGCTTAAAACTCACGCCGGGCACGTGTGCGTGCGTGCCCAAGATCCCGAGAGGAGAATGGAGGAGAAGGGATTGTGGCATGGCCATCCCTGCGGGGAAGGGGAGTGATATCTCGCTTTCTGTCTGTCTCTCTCTGTCTTTCTGGCAAGAGCACGTGCCCTACAGCAAAATCCTCTCAGGGAAAAAAAAAAAAAAAACAAGAACTCATTCTCAGATAAGATTTCTTCCTATCTCTGGATGGCAAATGGTTCTTTCTAAAACTAGAGAGAGAGAGAGAAGCTTTCTTCTATGCAGTGGCCGTCATAGCACTGTCAAGAGTTGCTTTGGTCTGTTTTGTTGTTAGTTCTTACTTGCTAAACTCTAAGTTAGCAGCCTTGTGTAGGCCAGGAGGCAAGTTCTTTCATTTGTTTGTTGTTTTGTTTTGTAACGTTACTGGTCTACGAAATCCAGAAGCCTGGGAACTACTGTGTCAGCAGCCCACGGAAGAGAGGAATAGCCAGGCGCTGCTCGCTCGCTCCTTTGTCCAGGAGTTTTGCTGATTCCCTCTGAGGCCCGGGCCCGGGCTTGGCCACAGGTGGTCAGCAGGGAAGAGGGCGAACCCGCGCCACCCTCACAGAGCACATCGCCTAGCAAGAATGGATGAGGCGGGGCGGAGGCTGGGGACCCAGCGCACAGAAGGGAGGATGTTACGGAGGGCGTGTCAGGCCTGCAGCTGCACGTGGGATGATTTTACCATCTTCTATGAAGCCTAGCACTCTTCTTCTTTAAAAGAAGAGTGTTCTAATAGTGTTCACCGGGCAGACAGTGTGCTTCTTTCCCGTAAGGCGAGTAAGTGAATGGCCGTCCCCATTGAGGTCCTTCAGAAAACATGTATTCATACCCCAGCTATGAAGGTTGGGGGCGCTCTGTCCAAGGCACTGGGCTGGCTCCATGTATCTGTGGCACAGAAGGAATCTCTCTGAAGATGGAGCCTCAGAGATAGACATAATAAATGTCCATATCAACCTGGTTAGGTCAACGAGGGAGGCCTGGACGTGGACAAGGGCCGTTATTTCCCACCCTGTCAGGAAGGAGGAACAGGCTGTTTAAGGACCCACAGCGGCTCCCTTTCCCATGTACGCAGCATCCTGAAGGACGGGGGGGTCAGCGGACCACGCTGCTTTGCAGTGTGATATTTCTCAGCTCTTGGGGTCATCGGCTCATCTTTGCAGCTCCTCCTGGCTCCCATCTGGGTCTCCTGTCTCTAACACTCAAAGCAGCAGGAGGGCTCTTAGAGAACATTGATGAAACCTGGCCGCACTCACGCTGGCTTCCATGGGGACATGCTGAGGGCTTATTGGTTCTTAAAGGCCAGCAGTACAAATAATTAAAATAAATTATTACAGGGCCGACTAGTCTAGACTATCGGGATCCATGATAAAAAGGAAATGTAAAGCCAGGGCTCTGGAACAAAATGGATAGATATAAATGTGTACAGGGAAAAGAAGCTAGGAAGTGACATCCAGGCATGGGGTTATTTATAGAAAAGTCGAACATGTAGAGGTCAGTTAGGAGTCCTTACATTTCAGAAAATTGTTTTCTCCATTTCCTGGAGCCTTACCTTACAATATTTTTCAGGTTTTCTTTTCATGATTTATTTTAGAACAGGTGCAATCTTACTTTATTTTCTTGAACTTGAGTTTTCCTAACTATGTACCTCTGCACTTTACTGTGCATTTTTAAGTTATCTGATGTATTTCTTCAGAGAGAGAGAGAGGAACCCCTAACAGGGTCTTCATGCCATAACCACCCCCACTTGAGCCTGTCCACATCCCAGGAAACAGGTCTGTGCCCAGCCTGCACAGCGAGGCCTTGGGATGAGAACCTGGGACCTTCTCATGCAGGTCTAGCACAGCAGAGTGTTGCATTACCACAGCGCCACTGTCTGATCCTGTGTTTTTTCTAATTTTAAAGTCACTTTAAATGATCGTTTCTACAAAGGATCCTCCAACCTGCCTAGGTCTGGATTCCTTTGGCCCCTTTGAAGCACCGAGAGCTGCCAGCTGGGAATAGGAGGTGCACAGCACCCACGACCTTGAGCCAGTGGTGTCCTTCCTGTACCCCTTGCCACCCTCTGTCAGAGTCACTGTCTCTAACACCTATTTAAAGAGGACTTCCGGGACCAGCAGTTAGCGTAATGGCCATGTCGCTAGACTCCCACGTAGTCGACTGCGGTTTGCATGCTGGACCCAGTTGCTTAAAACTCACACCGGGTGCATGTGTGTGTGTGCCCAAGACCCTGAGAGGAGAATGGAGGAGAAGGGATTGTGGCATGGCCATCCCCCCTGGGAGGTGATTTCTCGTTGTCTCTCTGTCTCTCTCTGTCTGTCTGGCGAGTGCTCGCGCCCTATAACAAAAACCTCTAAAAAAAAGTAAAAAATAAAAAAATTTTAAAAAAGAGAATTTCCAAACTTTGCCCATGTCTCTCTGGCCACCTGGTCTCCACATTCCCCTTCTGGCTCTGCCCATCCTTTGTTCAATTTTTCAAAGTTGATGTAGTTACTCACAAAGCTTTGAAATTCCTTAGCAAATTTATATAATAATTATTGAGTTTCTTGGGCCAAGCCCCATAGCCTAGTAGGTAAGGGAACTGGATCCTATCTAACCAACCACGGTTTGAATCCCAGCTTCAGCAGCTTGAAAAACATGCTGGGAGCATGGGGGGGAGTGGGTGTCCAAAATCCCAATAGGAGAGAGAAGTGGAGAAGGGACTGTGTTTGGGGAAAGGCGAGGTCTGGTTTTCATTATAGTTCTTTTCATTCCAATTAGCTAATTCAAGTTCACATTTCCTCTTGTGCTAATGTTAGCGGTTTACATTTTTCCAGAAAATCGCACATTTCATCCGTCCTCAAATAGGTGTTTATTTCTTCATTTCAAATTAATCAGCAGATAATTATTTGAAATATTATTGCAACTTTGTAAGTATTTCTTGTGTTGAAAGTAATCCCCCTTCTCTTTTTAAAATGTTAATTTGTGTCTTCTCTCCTTTTTGACGATCAAGTTCGTCAGAGGTTTACCATTATATCTTCAAAGAACAACTTATAGTTTAATTCATTTTCAACTGTTTTTCTGTTCTCTATTATACTGACTTCTGCCTTTAGTCTTATTACTATTATTAGTTTGTCCTTTGAAACATCGTGGGCTTCTCTCACTTGTTGTTTTTCATTTTTTGTTTTGTTTTTGAGGGGGGAGAGATTTTTGCTATAGGGTGAGTGCACTCACCCAGAGCCAGGAAGAGACAGAAAGTGAGAAATCATCCCCAGCGGGGGATGGCCACACCACAATCTCTTCTCCATTCTCCTCTCGGGATTCTGGGCATGTACGCCCGTGCACCCGGTGTGATTTTCAAGCCACTGTGTCCAGGACTTGAATCGTGACTGTCCATGTGGGAGTCCAGCTCTGTAACGACAATGCCACCTGCGGGCCCCAGTTTCTCTCATTTCTTACCTTTAGATGTTGCCATGTTCTATGCTCAGTCCCCATCCTTCTTCCCTTCTCTGTCCTTACTCCCTGGGAAATTCTCTCCAGTCCCATGGCTTTAAATATTACTCGTTTGTTGAGGATCCCTGCATTCTTACCAGGCCTCCAGACCTGTGTCTCCCACATAACTTTCCATTTCTCTGCCTGAATGTTCACGGAGGATCTCAGACTGAACCTGTCCCAAGTGGAAGTCCCGATTTACTCTCTCTTCCAATAATCGTACTTTTACACGGTCTCTAAAATCATGGGAATCTTCTTCGATTATTCTTTCTCTACCACCTCCATATTCACGCCTCCAGTAAGCCTCTATCCCTTTATTACTTTTATTAATTACCCATAATAGAGCACATGCATACATACTTGAGTGAGAGAGAGAGAGGTGTGAGTCCCCTTCACCGGGTCTGGTCACACCACAATCCCTTTTATCCAGTTCTCCAGGCCATCAGCTCTTAGGCACCTGTGTGCATACCTGGTATGATTCGGGATGGCCCGGCTGGGGATCCAGACGGCAGTCACCAGGTGGGATCCAGCTTCCCTTGAGCAGTGTCTTAACCACTGCGCCACACAGCCTGTCCTTGTATCTTTACCTTCAGACTACACCCCCAATGGCCCACTTCTTCACAGCTATTGCTTTAGTCTGGGTCGCTGTCATCTCTCAGCTGAACCACTGTACGTACCTCCTTACTCTCCTGAGTAGTCTCCTCACTTTCATGTCTGCATACCATTCCCCCACCCTGCCTCCACCATAATCTACTCACCTTCCAAAAGATCCTTTTTAGGAAAGGAAGTGACACTGCTGCCCGACTCAAAGTCTTCCACTGACTTCTCATCACAATTAAATCCACATTCCCAACACAGCCTACTACGGAAATAATGATATAATTTATCTGTCCAAACCAGGTACTTCAGAGGCTGAAAGAGCTCTAATGATGCCAGGAAAGAATGATAGGTTCACAGCCTGACTCCTGCCTGCTCCCTGGTTCCTGTCATACTGGCTGAGCTGCTCTTTTTAATAGTTTGCACATCAAAATCTTTGCACTAAAGAAAATGCAACAAGGATGTGTTAAATGCTTAGTACGTGCCAGGCATTACGTGTGGGGATGCGACAGTGAACAAAACAAAGCTTCTAAGCTTATGAAGTTCACATTCTAGAAGGTCTTTCTGCTGGAAGCCTCTTCTTCCAGATCGTCACAGGGCTCACTCATTACCATCACTCAGGTGTTTGTTCACATGTCACCTTCTTAGAAAGGCCTTCCCTGGACATCCTATCTACAGCCGTAGGCTGCCTTCCCGTGCCATGAATCTTTAGACCCTGACCCTGATTTATCATTTTAAATTAGTACAAATTATATTATTGAATCATGTCTTCTTCTTTTTCTTTTTTTTTCATATCTAATTATTGTATACATTTTTACAACATGCTCCAGAGACTAACAACAGTCATTTGTCTTATTCTTTTTTATTTATTTATTTTTTAATTCTCAAAGTGCTCATGTATGCTCCAGAGAGAGACAGAGAAAGAAAAGAAGGAAGCACTCCCCACGGGGCACGCTCCTATCACAACCCCTTCTCCTTCACCTCTCTGACCTGCAGGGATTTTAGGCACGCACGCGCATGTGCCTGGCATGCTTTTTAAACAACTGGGGCTGGAATTCAAACTATAGTCAGCCATGTGGGATCCGGCTCCCCTAACCACTAGGCTACAGGGCCCCCCAGATTCTTTTCTTACTGCCTATCTCTCCTTTAGAATGTAAGCTTCAAGAG
>NW_006159566.1:1484491-1499426 GCF_000334495.1 Tupaia belangeri chinensis
AGGCGGTGGCCTGCCTCAGTCGTTGTTGTATCCTCAGACCCCAGAACAATACCTGAATCAATATCTGTTGAATAAATAATGAACTACCCATTGGGGGCATTTAATATATCCAAAACTTTCCCTTCAGACCCCAGAACAATGCCTGAATCAATATTTGTTGAATAAATAATGAACTACCCGTTGGGGGCATTTAATATATCCAAAACTTTCCCTTTGGGGACATTTAACTACGTGTTTCAAAAGTATTTAATAACAACCAAGTCCCCAGAGTTATCTACAGAGAGTATTATCATCACAATCATTTTTCTCAAAGTCAAAACAAAACTTTGCCCACTCTTGCATTCAATGTGAATGGCTGTTTTCTCTGGACTCAAAACTTGGGCAAGTAGAATCCACATGTAATTCTGAACTCTCTTAGCATCACTGAAGTCCGGGATAAGAACACATGTGAGAAAAACTGGCGAGGATTCCCTTTCCACAGGTTTTCCATGGCTTTATTAGCCACTAGTCTCCCTAATAAAAGGCTGCATTTTTTTTTTTCCTTTGCCAGGAAGGTTAGGTTTCTCTTTACTTTATTTTTATTTACTTTGATTCTTTTTTAAAAATTTTTATTTTAATTTATTTCTTTACATCCACTCACTGTACATCATTACAGCATACAAAATGAGATTTTCCATCTAGAATACACGGTATCTTGGGTCAATCAAGCACATCAACATACGTGATATCATCAACAAATAATTTTCCATTTCTTGTTTCCTGTATATTTTGCTCCCCCCCCCCATCCTTGATTCCCTATCTCTCACCCTCTGCCATTTCCCCCCCGCCTCCCACACCGTCTCTGGTATCCGTGGTTGCTTTCTATGCCTCCCCCCCACACACATTTTATTGATTCACTAAAATCTTTATTTTATATTTTATTTTCTACATTCAATCACATTATTTAGCTTACAAAGTGAATATTTCAACAGGTGAACATTTCTCCCTAATCTAGTTGGTAAAACTATAAAATACCTTCAACAGATAATACCACATTTCTTTGTCCCATTAATGCTTTGCCTCTCTATTTTTCTTCTAAACTGCAAAGTAAGCATTTCAAAGAGGCTCCTGCTCTCCTGAACACCCTCCTGGCTGAAGTGTGCATTGCAAGGATTGTGCAGGAGGCTTCCACCTTTGACCAAAATCCAACTGTCTTGGAGTTTTTCAGGTTATTGCCTATATGCTTCAAAAGTTCTCATAGACGAGCATGTGAGAATGAGCTATCAGTATGAAATAATGAGCACAATTTTTTGCCTAACTTATGGATGTCATTCTCATGACTACTCAAATGTTTCTTCCTGCATCCTGCCAAGTTTCTCAGAAATTTAATTAAAAATGGCTTTGATGGTGTGTATCCAAGGGAAACTAATTCTTGGTTTTAACTAAGGAAGAAATGAATACTTAAAGCAGTTGCTATGATGGACCAGGAGAGCACTAGTAAGGTTTTGAGACTCTGAATTGATTTGTCTGCCAAATCCAGTCTACAGCTTAATGAATTTGTTGAGAAAGATGTTTCTTTGAAGCAGAGCATACTGAACAAGAAAAGGAAACATTTGTTGCAACACAACTTTTTTTTTTAAGAATTATTTAGTTAATTTCATTATTATTTTTATTATTCAATTTGACCAGAGAGAGGCAGAAAGAGAGATAAAAAGCGAGTCTCCAGGTCTGGGACTCGAACCATAGTTGACCATGTGGGAGTCCAGCACCTCAACCACCACGCCATCCACTAGCCCCACAACACAACTTTTTGAGAGTAACCTGCCAAATGCTCCTTAGAAAGCAATTGCTCAGGCCCCTACAGTCACCTGCATTAAGCATCCTGCAATTACAATACTTCAAATGAATTTGGAAGTATTGCATTGCCTTGTATTCACATAGTTCAGTCCATTCTCACCCGATTCCATATCGTGCCTTTGTATTAGTGTCTTAGATTGCAGTAATATTTTGGTAGAATGAATCGGCCTGAGTTCAAGTTCAACTTGAACAGGTTAAAATTTTCAACTGGCTGCATGAAGTTTGACAGACACTTAATCTTTCTGTGGTTCCATTTGTTATGCCGTAAATAGGAGCTAGGTATACCTACCTGTTGTGTGGCTATGAAGGGTGAGTGTGATCATATATGAGAGTTTTTGCCAACTCTTATTTGATATAAGCAAGACTGGTACCATGGTGAGATGAATGAGAAATGAAATTCAAGGGACATTCAAAAACTCAATATCAAGATAAATAATATTTGGTGCAATAGTTTGAAAACATCAAATTAATGCAAAAAAATCAATACCAAAAATGCTGGAACAGTATATGAGAAGGTAAGCATCATAAGCCTATGTCTAGAAAGAGGTCCAAAGGGCATGCACTTGGCCAATGGTCTCTGCCATGCCACACAGTTTTAACCATCCTCTGTTCTACAACAGCTTGGTTTGAACCGGGCTGCCACCTGTATCTGCCTCCTCTCTCACAGGCCAACTGGAAGCTATGATCTCTTTGCGATTTGTTTAAACTCTTGTCTTCTCCTCTCTACAGTGTATAGTTGCCTTGTGGACAATTGTTTGACTTTCATTCAAGTTCCTTTATTGTCCTGCAAGGGGTGCTCTGGTTCTTTGAAAACACTCTTGTTTTAGACCCAGATTTGGTGCCAAGAGTATTTTAATCATAGTTTTTCTGAAGTTGTAGGCCTACACCAAATGTTGGCTCTTTCTGAGGCTTTCAAAGTGATGCAATTTGTGAAATGTATGAAACTCTCAGAGAAGTTTTTCCATGCGGAGTTTCATTCACTGGACCAGCCAAGGGTGCTTCCATGCATACAACCCACAAATTTCATGGAAACGGAGGCACCAAGGTTTAAATATAGGTTATATAAAGCAAATATAAAAGTCTAGAACATGGCCAGTAGGTGGCATAGTGCTTGAGGCACTGGACTCCCACATAGCTGACCACAGTTCGAGTCCTGGACCTGACAGCTTAAAGCTCATGCAGGGCATGTGTGTGTACGTGCCCAGAATCCTGAGAGGAGAGTGGAGAGGAGTGGACTGCAGCGTGCCCATCCCTTCCGGGGGGTTATTTCTTGTTTTGTCTCTCTGTCTCTCTGACAAATACACATGCCCTATAGCAAAAATCTCTTTTAAAAAAATCTAGCACATGTGTCCCTTTTTGTTAGAAACTTCTCAGGTTCTCTCCTATGTTGTAAGAATGGGGCATTCATTGAATGACGGTTTCATCATCATCATCATCAACCTTCATATCCCCATTTCCACCACTAATGGCTAACCTTGATTTGTCACTTACTATGTGCTAGTTACCATGCATAAGTTATCTCATTAAATACTTACAACATTGGTTCTTAATATGAATTATTAACACATTTATAGATGAAGAAATTGAGTCTTAGAGATGCTTTCATTGCTAGTGATAATATATTAGTTTATTTATTCACTTTTATGAAGTTCCAACAATAATTGAGACTCTGTGCTATTATCTTTGGAGGCTGAATCAGACTAACTGAGTGCTATGGTTTGGAAGTTTGTCCCCTATGACATTCATGTGGACATTTTGTCCTCAATGTGCAATATTAAGAGGGGAGAACTTTAGGAGTGATTAAGTCATAATGGCTCCATCCTCATGAATAGATTAGTGCTTTATAAAAGGGATCGAGAAAGTGAATTCATCTCTGCTATTCCTTCTGCCGTGGGAGGACATATGCTCCTCCACCCTGGAGGACGCGGCATGCAAGACACCTCCTAGAAGCACTAGCAGACACCAAACCTGCCAGCCCCTTAACCTTGGATTTCCTAGCCTCCATGTCTGTGTTATATTATTTATAAATTACCCTGTCTACAGTATTTTGATATAGCAATACAGTAGCAAGACCTACTTCTCAAAATACAAGAGCATACTTCAGATGCTGGTACATCCAAAAGAATGACAAGTGACAGCTACATGAAGTCCTTGCCTTTCAGACACAAATCAACAGGAGAGGAGATATATACGCATGACCACAATATGGAAGAGATGTTACCAAAGTGATGTGGACCAAGAATGCTTCATGGAAGGAAGAAGTAGGGAATCAATTCTGGCTGGAGATAACAGGACAGATTTAAAGATGGGGTTGCACTTCTTCTGGGTTTTCAAGAGTGAGAGAATGTGGATAGATAACAATGGTGAATGGATCAAATAGAAAATACATTCAAAATACAAGGCATCAGAGAAAAATGGTTCAAGGTGTGTTGACAATGAAGTGTACTCACATTGTGCTGAGTAGAGAAATAGAGCAAGTGATCTATTATGTGTCCTAGACATGACGTGATAAAGGCTTGGCCAAAGCTCAGTCATGATGAAGGGAAATAAGGAATAGACTCAAGAGTAAAAAGGAAGAGCTTACTTCTTTTATTTATTTATTTATTTATTTTTTGTTATAGGGCACGTGCACTCGCCAGACAGACAGAGAGACAGAAAGTGAGAAATCACCCCCCAGGGGGGATGGCCATGCCACAATCCCTTCTCCTCCATTCTCCTCTTGGGATCTTGGGCACACATGCACATGCACCTGGCATGAGTTTTAAACCCCCCAGGGTCCAGGACGCGAACTGCAGTCAACTACATGGGAGTCCAGCGACATAGCCATTACGCTAACTGCTGGTCCAAGGAAGAGCTTACTTCTTTTAGCACTTGTCATGGGAATACTTCCTCACTTGTGTCTACGATTGAGTAACATCTGTCTCCTCAGTCAGACAGGACCCGCCATCATGTGGAGACCATGGCTGCTCCCACGTTTCCCTCCCTAGTATTCGCCATGAATTACACAGTCCCAGTTTCATAGAAGGAGCTCAGTAGTATTTATTAAGGAGAAGATAGGCCAGTAAACAACAGCTTGGTACACAGACAAAGGGAGTGGAGATAGCGAAGATGAGTTGAGGTCTTTTAGACATGTTGAATCTGAGGTTCAAAAAAGACATTTTAGGGACACTTTTCAACTGGTTTTTGGAGATGAGAAAAAGATTACTTCTAGACTACCATAAAATTAGGCAGGTAGCTCTATTCTTTATATGGTTAATGGCTAACATAGTTCAAGCATGCAGGGCCATGATGACATATTACATATACAATATGGAAAATTGGCTTTGGGGAAAAGTGATATTTGGGTATGATCTTTTACTCACCTTACCTGTGCTATATTCATACATCCTCCTGACTGGTACAAATATTTTCCTAGAGAGCCATATCTCCTCTGAGGAACTTCTTCCAGCTATCTGTCTTGACACTTGCAGCATATAACAGAACAAGAGTGAACGTGTAATCAAGGCTGGGAAAAGGAAAGAATGTATATGAAAGGTGCATTACATGAGGGGTCTTCAAAAAGTTCACAGGGCCAGCTAGTGGCATGGTGGTTAAGGTGGCTGGGTCCTACATGGTCAACTGCACTATTCAAGTCCTGAACCTTCTGGATTGCAAAAATCAAGCTGGGCACATGTGCATGCATGCCCAACATTCCAAGAGGAGAATGGAAGAGAAGGGACTGTGGCATGGCCATCCCCTCTGGGGCATGCATTCTCACTTTCTCTCTCCCCCCACCCCCACCCCATGAGCATACACACTCTATAGCCAAAAAAAAAAAAAAACAACCAGAATCACAGATAATGTGTATTATAAAGAACTATGCATATATTTTTAAAGTTTTTTCACCAAAATAAGCCTGTAGTTTAATTCTATTTTCCTACAGACTTTCCCCATATATTCATAAAGAAGCTCTCCCTTCCCAGGGTATATGCGAACGTGTTCCTTGGTTGTATGCCATAATTCATACCAAGAGTTGATTAATTTTTCACAGTGAGCCTCTTAGTGGACATGTTTGTTTTCTTTTGCCTTTCTGGGGTCAAGTGACCCACACAGGGTCTGGTGGCTAAAGGAGTACAGGATTTAAGGAATTACACAAGTGCTGGAAGGCTTCCACCAGGCTTCCTTGGTAACGGCAGCCAGGTAATAGGGAACATTTTATAAATTAAGCTGCTTTGGCCAGGAAAGGAAGTGGAATGGTAGCTTCATGACAGTTAACTATTTCCCTCCTAATAATAAGAGAAGTGATGTATGTGCCCTGTGTCTCTCTTGAGTTCAGCTGGAAACGACAACTCACTCTGGTCACAGGGATCTCAGAAGAAACTAAATTATCCAGACTTTCAAACGGGGGCATGTTTAAAGAAGGGAAAAGCCATGTGGTGGGCCATGTGCAGGCTGGCCTGCAGAGAGCACTGTGGCTCTGGCTAGATGGGCTGGTTAGGGACTGGCACAGACCTCACCAAGTCAGTGAAAACATCCCCAACTATTGCCATTCCTAAATAGTTTCAGAATGGGGGACCCAACCTCGTGACACAGAGCTATCCAAAGGACACCCAGCAGTCCTTGTTCACTAAACGCAACGCATAGTGTCCTTAAACCAAGTGTCAGAAACTGAAAGTTGGTAATTCTGCCTAAGCTCAGATGAAATCCTAGCCCCCAAAGTGATAGCGGTAGGAGGAGAGGCCTTTGGGAGGTGATTAGGGTTCAAGGTTGGAGTACCCATGAGTGGGATTAGTGTCCTTAAAGAGACAGAGCTTGCTGCTTCTCTCTCTCCATCATGTCAGGATGCAATGAGAAGAGATCAGCCTACAAACAAGGAACACAGCCCTCTGCAGGAGCTGAATTGGCTGACATCCTGATCTTGGACTTCCCAGTCTCCAGAACTGTGAGAAATAAATTTTGATTAAGGCCCTGCCCCCAACCCAGCCCATGGTATTCCACTGCCATGGCCCAAACCAAGACGATGAGTTGCTCTGTCTGCGAATTATGTGTGCATTTATGTGTCCTCCTCTCTCCCTCCCCCTCTCCCCCAGGTCCAGGGGGAAAGACCATATCTTTGTTTTAACCGTACATTCCCAGAGCACCTCATTCACATCAGCCCCACATTCAACATTTTAGATATATTCATCAAAGTGAATCAACCTCAGCTCTGCCCAGGCTTGAACCCCCTAAAATAGATAAGTATGATGGAAAACTGTTGTTCCAAGAGGTTCCAAAACCTACTTGGGCTTTCATGACTATATTCTGAAATAGACAACTATGAAAACCACCACTTCCTTCGCTGAAGCCCTCTGTGAGACATCTTCAGAACTAAAAGCAAAATATCTCCCTTCCTGAGGAAAATATAATTTTCCCTTAGTGGATTATAGCACCTCTAAAAAATGACCATGTTTCCATCTTTGCTTGGCCCGCCAAGAAGCTCTGAGACAAATTTACTATTCAATTATTGTATCTGTGTGTGATCTTTTCGGTTTGCTCCTCCCCATTCTGCACTTGTGCTAATTTAATTTCTTTGGCTTTGCTCTTTAATTTTAAAGTTAAAATTTATGACATATGTTTTCTACATATTGTTTGCAGAACAAGATGTGAAATCTTAGTATGCCAATTGTGGTTCAAATAATACAATTTTCTAAGTGCACGGGTGCCTGAGACAGCAGTGCTAAGTGAACAGAATGAGGGGCTATTTACTTGGCTCTTACAAAGTGGAATGCTTTGTTTTCCTAAAACATAATTCCTGCTCTGGAGATGGTGTCACTGGTGAGAGCTCCCTGCTGGCCTTCTGCCCTCCCCAGCAATGAATTGTCTCACTTGTCAATATTTTTGTCCTAAAATAGAACAGCATTGCTCATTGCTTAACTCCGTTTGGATTCATCAGCTTCATTAGCTAGTGTTAGGCATCATCTTCTTTTCTTTTTTCTTTTCTTTCTATTTTTTTTTTTAAGGTTTTTGTCATAGGGCACATACATTGACCAGAGAGAGACAGAGAGGGGCAAGGTGAGAAATCATCAGCCAGCGGAGATGACCATGCCACGGTCCCTTCTCCATTCTCCTCTTGGGATTTTGGGCACACACACGCACCATCAATTTTCAACATGAAAAGTTCCAGGTTAGGTGCTTAGCAGCCATTCCTAACTTGGTTAAAGTGCTCATCTTTGCCTTGGTGAAGGATGACTGCACTTAAAGTCTTTCTGTGAAACCACCCCCTTAGGAGTTTGCCAAAGTCACTAGAAAATAGGTAGAGATGGCCAGAGGCGAACAACTCACCCCGGGCCCCTGAATTACGACTCAGAGAAACCAAGCAAGACATTCAGAAAAGTGCTGAGGGCAAGAATCTAGGACTGGTCCGGGCACCAGACCACGCAGATTTCCAGGAGAGATTACAGAGACATCTGCAAAGTTAAGGCAGGAAGTCCAGGGGCAGCTCCCCAGAGAAGGCCAAGTCTTTCTTCAGACTGCTGCCACAGAGCTGAAATGCATAACCTTTGCCTAACCGGGAGCCAAGAAAGCAGAATGTAGACTGGGGAGCAGACAATAAGAAGGATCAAGAATTCATCAGCTCAACTCAAAGTCCTTTAACCACACAGAGCTGAGGACAAGTCATGGGACTTTGGGACCCAGGGAACTCTGCACCCACCAGGCCAAGAAGTGGTTCAACAATAATTGCATGACAATAAAGAATCCATGTTCAGGAAATCTCTGGCCTGTTTTCGCTTCTGTTCCCGTCCAGTCTTTGCCAACCAAGCTAATCATCAAAGGAGAGAGCACACGCAGTCTATTGCTGAGTGATAATCAAAGAGCTGCTGAAACTTTGCAATTTCAGTGCTTAGAAAATACGAGGGCTACAAAACCTCAGCTGGAGAACAGATAATTGGCCAGAGAAGTACATCCAGGAGGGGCTTGGACTGCTTTGGGCATGAAAGGAATGTCTCTCCAGGCTCCCCAGGGTGTGGTGAGGCGGCAGGAGTCGGGCGGGGCTGGACTGCCAGGGACTCACTGCAAGTCTCCTGCTTCTCTGGGTTGACTCTCCCAACACATTCAACCGATTTTTCTTGTTGTATCCCCTTTCACACCATCCCCCAGATGGGGGGTGGGCTCCGTTTTAGGCTTCTCATTTAGAAGAAACACCTTTGAGACTCTGGCAGTGAAGACCGGGTTAGCATTGCTCAGCCTGACAGATGACCCGGCCTCTTGGTTTTCTTAAAATAACGAGAGAACATTTGCTCTCTGGAAATACAAGGTTGCATCCAAATTTAAAAAAGAAAAATAGGAGAGGAAAACATTCAAACAAAACTCTTGGAATCGGGCTCCTGTGGTAACATACCGAATAAAGGAAAACAGGAAAGCAATTGCAATATTAAAAATAGATGACTTCCTGCATGTAAATTCTCCGCTGACCTTGTTGACTGGAGTGTGGTTGTGTTTGCTGGCTTGCCACCTTCTGACTTCATGAGGGTTCAGACCAAGGGACAGTTCTCAGGGCTCAGAAATGCACTCTCATTTTGACAGCATTTGTTTATACATCTGCCCGTTGGCATTAGACTTTTCTCTTCGATCCTTGATGCCTATCAGAGATCAATTCCTTCCTCTCACTCCATCCCTATGTGTCTAGGGAGGATGTACTGAACACTGAGAGTACCCCAGAGGAGCCCAGTGCAGGGATGGCCCTTGCACAAGGCACAATGCCCCTTATTGGTGAAAGCTCCCACAACATAGCGCAAACACAACAAAGGAAAAGTGACGCATTGGCAGGCTGGGGGAGTGTCTGTCTACTCACAAGAGACTTAATGAGAGTTAGTGCATGCCAGGCACAGTACCGTGTGCGCCTGGGACACACTTATGCCCTCGGAGAATTGATGCTCTAGTTGAACGTGATTAAAAATAAGCAATACGTTGGGACCAGCAGATGGCGTAATGGCTATGTCGCTGGACTCCAACGTAATCGACCGCAGTTCGCGTCCCGGACCCGGTGGCTTAAAACTCATGCCGGGTGCATGTGCATACGTGCCCAAGATCCCGAGAGGAGAACGGAGGAGAAGGGATCAGTCCGAGGATCCCGGGAGGAGAACGGAGGAGAAGGGATCATGGAGTGGCCATCCCCCCCCCCAGGGGGGTGATTTCTTGCTTTTTATCTCTCTGTTTTTCTCTGCCTTTCTGGTGTGTGCACACATCCTATAGCAAAAACCTCTCCAAATAAATAAATAAATAAACGATACACACAGTAAGTCAGGAAATGATCTAGCTTATTATGAGACAGGCGATGGATAAAGGGAATGGAAAACTGGGGTAAGGGCGAACAGGCAAGTGAGTGGTACTTCGTAAGATAGAGTGGGCTTTGGGAAAAGGTGAAGTTTGAGATTTGAGCAGAGACCTGCTATGAAGGGAATAGCTAGGCAGATCTTTCCAGAAAGAGATGCAGGCTGACACAGAAGCCCAAGCCAAGGCCCTGAGGCAGGGCCATTATGATTAGTCCACGCTGAGATTGGCATCTCTCTCTTCCACTGTCAGAGAGACCAGACAGTTTTGCTCCATGGGCAGCAGAGGGACCAGCTTTGAAGCAACGGGAGCAATGATGAAATGGTTTCCAGAAGAAAAAAGCAGGGCAGCTTTGGGATTTGGAATGAGCAGGGGTGAAAGCAGAAGTAAAAGACTCAAATAAATAAATAAATAAATAAATAAATAAATAAAAATAAGAAAGAAAGAAAAGAAAAGAAAAAGGAACACCTACCAAGATTCCACCCTGAGTGGAGATTAAGACCTGGAACCCAGAGCACACGCCCAGTGCGAATCAGCAGGAGCCCTGGCCCTTGCAGTTCCCAGAGTGGCCTGGTGCCTCCAAAGCACTTGTGGAATTTGGCCACGGATCACAGAGTGTTCAGGCTGAATTGTTCCTTCCTGGCTGTGCCCGTTCCCAGTGCCCTGCTCGGATCGCCTTGGCCACGGGCGTTCTCTTCAACATGTTCTATGCAGAGCCATGGCTGAAATGAGGTCTAGCCAGGGGTGACCAACGCCTTTCAGGACTGTCCCTGCTCCTCTCCATTCACTGGGACAGAAACATTTTCCATCATCTAAGGACCTGGGATGAATTCACACCCCATTGTTACAGAGGCCAGGAAGGGGACAGGGTGCAAGTAAGGTGATGTTTTCAAAGTGCAGTTGGTTCTCTCTCAGAGCCCTTAGATTTCGGATTTGAGAGGGGTGGAGTGGGAGAATGCATTTACTACCCTGCAGCTTCCCATTGTTCGGGGGAGAAGGTCAATGTCCCTCCCAGTCTTCATGGCCTCTGTGGCCACGTGTAAGCTCTTCTCGCTCACAAATCTCTCTGGTGTTTCTCAGTGGGGCCCTGCGTTCCATTGCTTCCGGGTATATATATATATATATATATATGCTGTTCTGGAATGCTCTTCCAGCCCCCGATTCACCTGCTAAAGCCTTCTCCCTCTTCGAGCCCACCGTAGCTGCCCTTCCTTGGGAAAGGATTTCCTAACTCCCTAAACTGACTTGGGCCGCTTAACTTCCGGATCCTGAAGTGTGCAATAAGTCCAGTAATAAATATCGATGCTTTATAAATTCATTTCATAAATGAATGAACACATGAACAGAAAAAGAAGCTAAAATCAGTGTGAAAAATTTTTCAACATGAAGGCCAAAGTCCTCACCACGAAGAAAAGGAGAGGAGAACAAAAGACAATCCATTCTTTAAGGTCTGATGTGCTTTTTTTTTTTTTTTTTTTTTTTGCTCATGGCCAAATTCCAGCCAGGCCAAGCAGGTCAATCACCAAGAAGGCAATAGGGGCTTGTTCTGTGGTATTCAGTTGCTGGCTCCGCGTCCAGAAGTCAGCCATGTTGGCTGAGGATGCAGAGAAACTGGATCCCACCACCCCCAGCAGAAAGGGGAGAGGAGGCCACTGCCAGGAAAACCAGGGCCCCTGGCGTGGAGGAGTGAAGACACTACACAGCAAGAATGTAATTTCAGCCTTTTGCTCTTATCTGCATCCATTGTGGAAGACCTGGGCAAGTCACTTAACCTTAGGAATTACACTTTCAAACAAACAAACAAAAAAGAATCGTGGAGATATTGGGAGAAAAACAGAATATTAGCCAAATTTACATATGGCCAAAGGCCCCACACAATCACAGCATTATTAATGCTCCCCAAAGCTATCCCCAGCTGTTCCCCAGTAAGATTTTATTAGTCCCACTGCTATTTCCTGATTTGTTTCCACTCAGGAAGCTTTGAAATAATGGTTAGCAGAGGGGCACGCTGCAAAAATAAAAATTCTCCCTCTTTTAACTTTCCCATCTCCTTTAATCCCCCTGCCCATCCTTCCTCTCTCTCCCCAGCTTCAGCTGGAGTTCTGCCATCCCTGTGATCAATCACCCACTGCGGGGACCTTCCTCCTAGCAGGGTGGAAGTTGGGGCGGGGGGAGCCCTGGCCCCGCATGTCTGTTGAGCGTGATGTCCTTTCGTGGTGCCCTTACAAACAGAGTGAGGAAACTGGCCGTCATTTATCATGTAGCTTTGCAGTAGATGCTGATAATGCAAAACAGGCAGGCGGCTCTCGAGGTCGCCCTAATGAAGTCCTGAGTCAGCTGTTGGGGGCCAAGTCGGAAAGGGAGGTTCCCCATGTGACTCGCCCTTCTGCCAGGGATCTCCCTGCAGTCGCAGCTGCCCACTCTGTGATGGAAGGGAGTCTGCTCTCTGCCCTTTGGAAGGCACACGGCCTCCTGCCTTGTGTATGTGGACAGCGCTTGGCCTCTAGGGGGCGCAGAAGACTTGTTCCCATTCCAGCCACTTCACTGGACTCGGGAGGGTGCAAGAGGGTGAAGCTTCTTGGTGTGATGGTGTTGGCATGGTCTTTGAACCAATCACGGTGGCAGGGAATATTCTGGTTAGTGGCAGTGACAGTCTGGTTAGCCAGGCCTCAGTCACTTGCACACTCTTGGTTGGGAGTGAGACGACCTCAGCCACATCCAAACCACAGATTGTTTTCAGAAATGAGGAAAAGGGAAGTGTGGTGGGCATTATTGCAACCACTGGCATTATGTCTCCTATTTCCCTGAATTCCCTCTACCTGTCGGCCTAGGACAACATTGTATTTTTTTTTTCCCCAGAGCACGTGCAATCAGTGAATTTACTGGTAAGAAAACACACTTGAATCCATAGGTGGACACGTGGTGAAAGCCATGCAAAGACAGAGCTCCATGGAGGCACTTGGTAAGAAGGGACTTCTTGGGATCAGCAGGTGGCATAATGGTTACTTCACTGGACTCCCATGTAGTCAACCGCAGTTCGAGTCCTGAACCCAGTACTTAAAACACGCCAGGCACGTTGTGTGCATGCCCAAAATCCCAAGAGGAGACTGGAGAAGGGATTGCAGCGTGACCTTCCCTCTGGGGGTGAGGGCAATTTCTCACTTTCTGGCTCTCTGGTGAGCACATTCACCCTATGGTAAAAATCTCTCTTAACTAAAAGGGAGGTGACCTTCTCCCCCACAGGATGCCCACCTAAGAAAATGCCAGGCCAAGGAAATGACTAGTACAAAAAAAAAGAGAAGAAGAAGAAAGAATTGTGGAGATAATTGGGAGAAAGAAGAATCTTAGCCAAATTTACGTATGCCCAAAGGCCCCACACAATTGTGGCATTATTACTGCTCCCTGAAGCTATCCCCAGCTGCTAATGGAGACTGACCCAGTCTTTCAAAGGCGCTCAGTCGCCTGCTCTCCTGGCCACTGCTGTTTCTCTCAATGTCACCCTGACCTCCATGTTACTAAGTCCAGAGCTCACTTCTCAGGCTTCCTCTGACCTGCCCCATTAGCAGTATTTACAGCATTTAACCTGCTTTCTTGAAATTCTTTCTTTCCTTAGCTTCTAGGCCATTACACTCACTGGGGTTTTCTCTCCCCTCACCGGCCATTCCTTCTCAGATCCTCTCTCTGCTTCTCTTACTCGCTCCGTTATTCCACTGTTCGGTGCCCGGGGGTCAGAGCTGGGACCTCTCACGTTCCACCCCATCACAATCCGTGCGTGATCTCACCCAGTGTCTGGGTTTAACACCATCCATGCGCTTGACTCCCACATGGGAGTCTCCAGCCTACACCCCTTTCCTCAACCCCAGATCTTACACCCACCTTCCTAGCTGGTATTTCTACTTGAATGTCTAATCCACATCTTCAGCTGATCCCATGTAGAAGCGAGTCTCTGACAGTTCTCTTTCTGCTACCGCCAAAATGAAAACTGCCCCTCCCAGAATCCAGCCACTCAGACGAAAATCCACAGGATTGTTCACGCACTTTTTCTCTTACATTCCATATCTCATCCACCAGACAAATTCTATAAGCTCTACCTTCAAGATATATTTAAAATGTAATACCACCTCCACTGTTACCACCCTATTATTTATTTATTTATTTGGAGAGGGTTTTTTTTTTTTGCTATAGGGCACATGTGCTCGCCAAACACAGAGAGAGACAGAGAGACAGAAAGCGAGAAATCACCCCCCAGGGGGGATGTCCACTCCGCAATCCCTTCTCCTCCATTCTCCTCTCGGGATCTTGGGCATGCACACACACGTACCCGGCGTGAGATTAAGCCACCAGGTCTGGGACTCGAACCACGGGCGACTATGTGGGAGTCCAGCGGCACAGCTATTATGCTAACTGCTGGTCCCACCACCCTACTGTTTACAGGTCTCCCGGCTTCTGCCCTTGTCACTCACCCTACTTCATCCTTGTGGCCCTTTCTTGACATGCCAGCTGCACTGACCCAATGAAAATATTCAGTCCTTCATTTATGGGGCACAGAAATGGATTATTATCTGAAGATGATAACACGTATGGTATCCCCATCTGGACTAGTGTGAAGAATATTCATGTTGGAAAATTCACTTTACAAGCTAAGTGCTATAGTGATTGAGTGTATAAAAGAAATTAAAATAAAAATGAAGTATATTAAAATTTTTTGAGAGTTTTTTTCACTATAGGGCGCATGCGCTCGCCAGACAGACAGAGAGAGACATAGAGACAGAAAGCGAGAAATCACCCCCCAGGGGGGATGGTCACGCCA
>NW_006159566.1:1499439-1504879 GCF_000334495.1 Tupaia belangeri chinensis
TCTCCTCTCGGGATCTTGGGCACGCATGCACACGTGCCCGGCGTGAGTTTTAAGGCACCGGGTCTGGGACGCAAACCATGGTCGACTACGTGGGAGTCCAGCGACATAGCCATTACGCTAACTGCTGGTTCCCAAGTATATTAAATTTTGAAAAATTCGGTCATTCGTGTTAATCCTCTGCTCTAAAACCATAGTGGCTGCAGGGTATACACTAAGTTCTATCTTTTTAAAAAATTTTTAAAAAGCTAACTTTATTTATTTAGTCATTTTATTTATTTGAATTTTTCCAGAGAGGAACAAAGTGAGAGAGTGTGTATGTGTGTGAGAGAGAGAAGGAAAGTGAGAAAGCAAACTACCCCGTCTGAGACTCAAACCACAGTCAGCCATGTGAGAGTCCAGTGCCCTTAACACCACACCACCCACCGGCCCCTATACACTAAGTCTTTATCATGTCCTGTGCGGGGCCTACATGATCTGCCTATCACCTCACTCACTTTCTCTCTTATTATCCACACCCTTCCTCTGGTCCAGCCACTCAGCCTCCTTCCTCAGATATTCCACACGTGTTTCCCCTCAGGGCCTTTGCACAGGCTCTCCCCTCTTCCTGGATGCACTCTCTCCACAGGGTTCCCTCCTCAACTTCAAGCCTTTACTAGAAAGTCACCTTCTTCGAGAGTTTCCCTGGGAAACTCCATCTAAACTGCAACACGTCTACTCTTCTTATCTCTCTTCCCTTCTTACATTTTTGTCTTTCTTTTTACCACAGCATTTATAGATTCTTCTTACTTATTTTATCTTGCAGTTTGTGTCTTTTCCCACCAGACTGTTCACTCCATGAGCATTGGACTATCTTGTGTGTCCTGATCACACAAACACAAATATTGTCGTATTAGAAACTGCAGTAGTGCCTTCCCTTGAGGTAGGAAAGGACACAAGGCAGCATGACTAAGAGTTGAGTCCCTTAACTTGTGTGCTCTGCGTTTGGGCATAACTTCTGATTAAGTTCATTAACCAGGTAGATGGATTTCCAAAGTCCAAGGCCAGTTTTTGATGGAGAGGTAGCCAGGAAGATGTTCTACTCCTTCACCAGCTCGGCAGTTTCCAGCAGCTTCCTGTTGCCTCTAAAGCCTGGAGGGGCCACATTCCTGACTCCAATACCCACATCCCTCCTGGATGGTTTCCTGCTCCACCTGCGTCTTCTCTGCAGCCCATCTGCTCTACTCCGCTCCCAACATTGCTTTGACTTTACCTTCCTCTATATATTTTCTTGTCCTCTTTTCTCATCAGAAACACCCCTTATCTCCTCCAGCCATTTATTCAAACCCACCCTGTTCTTCAAAATGTCTTTCCTTCTGAAATTAAATTCATTCTTTCAACTCACATAGTACATCCTTCGTAACTTCCCTGAATTCTCCAGATAGATTGAAACACACTCTATCTTATAAGTTTCTGGTATTTCATTTCTAACTTTATTCAACTCGTTTTCATAGAACAGTTGTGAAGTAGTAAAGGGAGGGGTCTACAACAGAGATGTTGGATCAGATATGGGTTCCGCCGTTCACTTGCTGTATGGCCTTGTATACGTCATGGAAACTGTGCCTCAGTTCCCTGGAAAGTGAGCTCAGTAATAGTACCTATCTTACAGGGCTTTATGAGGATTAAATGTATTACTACGTAAAACACTTAAAACAGTGTCCGTACTCTTGACTGTTTCCTCTTTTCATAATCCTAATTTTTTTTTTTGAGAGATTTTCACTGTAGGTCGCGTGCGCTCGCCAGACAGACAGAGAGAGACAGAGAGACAGAAAGCAAGAAATCACCCCCCAGGGGAGATGGTCACGCCGCAATCCCTTCTCCTCCATTCTCCTCTCGGGATCTTGGGCACGCATGCACACGCACCCGGCGTGAGTTTTAAGCCACCGGGTCCGGGACACGAACCGCGGTCGATCACGTGGGAGTCCAGCAACATAGCCATTACGCTAACTGCTGGTTCTCTCATAATCTTAATTTTTAGTCTACTTTACTGTGTTAGGTGCTAGGCTTCTTTCCAGTTGCTTAATACATATACTTCAATTTTACTAAGTAATGAATGTATCATTTTTCATTTTTTCTCAATTAGAAGATACAGGAGAACTAAATGCTTTATAGGGAATTCTTGGTACTATACACAATGTTATTGACTTTTTGTCTTTTGGGTTGGTTCCATGTCTTAGCAATTGTGAATAATGCTGTAATAAACACTGATATGCAAGCACTTTTCCGACTAAGCATTCTCCTGTCCTTTGAGTAGATACCCAGAAGAGGGATTGCTGGATCAAATGGTAGCTATCTGTAGATCTTTGACGAAACTCTATGTTGTTCTCCACAGAGGCTGAACCAGTTTACATTCCCACCAACAGTGTAGGAGAGTTCCCCTTTCACCACATCCCCGCCAACACTCATCACTTTTTATATTTTTAATCTTTGCCACTCTGGCACGGGTTAGGTAGTATCTCATTGTGGTTTTAATCTGCATCTCCCTTATGGTGAGGAATGTTGAGCATTTCCTCATATGCTTTTTGGCTGTTCATATGTCTTCCTTAGAAAGATTTTTGTTCAGCTCATTTTCTCATTTTTTAATTGGGTTAATTTTTTTTTTCCAGAGTAAGCCGCTTGAATTCCCTGTATATTCTGATTATCAGTCCCTCGTCTGAGGCATGTTTTACAAAAATATTCTCCCATTCTGACAGTTGTTGATTCACACGTGTTACTGTGTCCTTTGCTGTGCAGAAACTTCTTAGTCTGAAATAGTCCCACCTGTCTGTTTTAGGGATTATTGCCAGTGCTTTAGGAGTCTTATTTAAGAAGTCTTTGCCTACTCCAATGTCTCCCAGAGCTTCCCCAGTATTTTCCACTAGTAGTTTCATAGTTTGAGTTCTTAGGTTGAGATCTTTGATCCATTTTGAGTTGATTTTTGTTAATGGTGAAAGATGGGGACTCAGTTTCATCTTTCTGCAGGTGGTGGTTACCCAGCACCATTTACTAGAGAGATTTTCCTTTTCCCAATGCATTGACTGGTATCTTTTGTCAAAAGTCAGTTGGCTGGAGGCCAGCAGTTAGTGTAATGGCTATGTCGCTGGACTCCCATGTAGTCGACCACAGTTCGAGTCCCGGACCTGGTGGCTTAAACTCACACCGGGAGCGTGTGCATGCATGCCCAAGATCCCAAGAGGAGGATGGAGGAGAAGGGATTTTGGCATGGCCATCCTCCCTGGGGGGTGGTTTCTCACTTTCTGTCTCTCTGTCTTTCTCTGTCTTTCTGGTGAACACACGCGTCCTATAGCAAAAACCTCTCCAAAAAAAAAAAAAAATTAATTGGCTGTAAGCTTTGGGGTTTATTTCTGGGGTCCCTACTCTATTCCATTGGTCCACCTGTCTGTTTTTGTGCCAATACCATGCTGTTTTGATTGTCACAGCTTTATAGTATATCTTGGGTCAGGGAGTGATATGCCACCCACTCCACTTCTTGCAAAGGATTGCTTTGCTTTGGCAATATGAGGTCTTTTATGATTCCAGACAAATTCTATGATTGCCTTTTTTAGATATGTGAAGAATATCTCTGGTATTTTGATTGGAATTACATTAAATATGTAGATTCATTTAGGTAGAGTTGCCTTTTTGATTGTATTAATTCATCCAATCCAGGAACATGAGATGTCCTTCTACTTTTTTATGTCCTTTTCAATATCTTTTCTAAGATTTTCATGTTTTTGTTTTTGTAAGATCTTTGACTTCCTTAGTTAGGTTTATCCTTAGGTATCTTATACATTTTGTGGCTATGATAAAAGGGATTCCTTTCATCAGCTCTGTTTTGTTCAACTTGTTCAAATACAGAAATGCTATAGATTTTTTGGATGTTTATTTTGTATCCTGCCACTTTATCGTATTTATCACTTCCAGAAGTTTTTTCATGGAAACCTTTGGGTCTTCTAAGTATACCATCATGTCATCTGCAAATAAAGATATTTCCAACTCTTCTTTGCCTATTTGAATGCCTTTTATATTGTTCTCTTTTCTGATTGCACCAGCAAAGACTTCCAGCACTATATTAAAAAGCAGTGGAGAAAAGGGGTGGCCTTATCTAGTACCAGTTTTTAGTGGAAAAGGTTTTAGCTTTTCCCCATTCAGTAAGATGTTAGCTATAGGTTTTTAATATATGGCTTTTATTGTATTGAGAAATTACCCTCCTATACCAAACTTACTGAGAGTCTTAATCATGAAAGGATGTTGTATTTTATCAAATGCGTTCTCTGCATCAATTGAAATAATCTTTTTTTTCTTTCTGTTAATATGGTGTATTATATTTATGGTCTTGTGTATGTTGAACCATCCTTGCATCCCTGGAATAAAGCCTACCTGGTCATGATGAATAATCTTTATTATATGCTGTTGGATATGATTTATAAGTATCTTGCTGAGAATTTTTGAATCTATATTTATCAGTGATACTGGTCTGTAGTTTTACTTTTCTGTCAAATCTTTATCTGTTTTGGGAATAAGGATGATGGAGGTTTCATAGAATGAATTTGGAAGGTTTCCTTCCTTTTGAATCTTTTTTGTTTTATTTATTTACATTCATTCACTGTACATCATTATAGCATACAAAATGAGATTTTTCCATTCACAGTACACTGTATATTGGCTCAATTAAGCACATCAACATATGTGTTATTGTCAACACATAATTTTCCATTTCTTGTTTTCGGTATATTTTGCCTTTTTTCCCATCCTTGATTCCATGTCTCACCCTCTGCCATCTCCCACCCTCCTCCCACATTGTGTCTGGTATCTATTGTTGCTTTCTCTGCTTCCCCCATTTTATTGTTTCACTAAATATTTTAATAAATCTAAATATTTTCAATAGCAAGCACAGCTGAAATATACCTATCCATGAACACAAGTCTGACTTTAGGCATAAACCTCAGTGAATAGAATGAACATACTATAAAGTAGCACCTACCTAGGGCTATATAGCTTACTGCAGTCATCAGATAGGTATTTTTAATGCGCACAGCTGAAATATACATATTCATGAACACAAGTCTGACTTTAGGCATAAACCTCAGTGAATAGAATGAACATACTATAAAGTAGCACCTACCTAGGGCTATATAGCTTACTGCAGTCATCAGACAGGTATTTTTAATGCCTTTTTTTTCTGAAAAATTTTTTTTATTAATTTACATTCATTCCCTGAGCATCATCACAACATAGAAAATGTGGTTTCCCATCTAGAATAAACTTGATAGTGGCTTAATCATGCATGTTATCATCCATAATATTCCATTTCTACTTTCATGTATATATGTTTTTTACCCCATGTCTGACCCTCTGCCCTATTCCACTCTCTTATTACACTATCTCTGCTGTCTACAGTTATCTTCAATTCCTTTTCCCCCAA
>NW_006159566.1:1506218-1507879 GCF_000334495.1 Tupaia belangeri chinensis
TCCTGCTGATGGCATAATTACTTGGCTTTAAGATCTCCTAGGTTTTCTTCTCTCTTCAAGAGGAGCACAGCAAAATTGTCTCCCACATTCCTCCTCCTTGGACCCCAGGTTGGTTGTCTCTTCCTTTTGAATCTTTAGAAATACTTTGAATAGGGTAGGAGTTGACTCTTCCTTAAAGGTTTTGTAGAAATCAGAAGTGAATCCATCTGGACCTGGACTTTTCTTTGTCAGGAGGTTATTTATTACTGATTCAATCTCATGGCTTGTTATGGGTCTATTCAGGTTTTCTATGTTCTCCTGATTCAATCTTGATAGATTATATGCATACAGGAATTTGCTCATCTCCTCCATGTTCTCTCGTTTGTTGGTCGCTCATGGACTCCTCTAATGATGTTTTGTATTTCTATTATGTCTGTTGTAATGTTGCCTGTTTCATCATGTATTTGATTTATTTTATTTCTTTCTTTCTTCTTCTTTATTAATTTAGCCAATGGTGTGTAGATCTTGTTCATCTTTTCAAACAACCAGCTTTTGCTTTCATTTATTTTCTGTATGGTTCATTTATTTTCTATTTCATTTATTCCTGCTTGAATATTTATTATTTCTTTTCGTCTTGCATTTTTTTTGTTGTTGTTGTTGTTTTTCCAATTCCCTGAGGCATGATGTTAGGTCGTCTATTTGCCACCTTTCCATCTTTTTCTTATGTGCACTAGTTGCTATGAATTCCCCTCTTATGACTGCTTTTGCCGGGTCCCATAGATTATGGAAATTTGTGTACTCATTATCATTTGTTTCCATAATTTCCTTTTATTTCAGACTTAATTTCTTCAGTAGTTAAGAAGTCATTCAGAAGTAGGTTGTGCAGTTTCCATGTATTTGTGTATTTTCGAGGTGTTTCTTGAAATTAATATTGAGTTTAATTCCATCATGGTCAGAGAAGATGCTGGTTATAGTTTCTTTCTCCCCCCCCCGCCCCTTTGGAGAGTTTTTTGTGTTTTGTTTTGTTTTGTTTTGTTTTGCTATAGGGCACATGCACTCGCCAGAAAGACAGCGAGAGACAGAGAGACAGAAAGCGAGAAATCATTCCCCCCCAGGATGAATGGCCATGCCGCAATCCCTTCTCCTTCATTCTCCTCTCAGGATCTTAGGCATGCATGCACATGCACCCAGCATGAGTTTAAGCCACCAGGTTCGGGACTAGAACAGTGGTCGACTACATGGGAGTTCAGCAACATAGCCATTATGCCAACTGCTGGTCTCTATGCAGTATATAGTTTCTATGCCTTTGAATCGGTAAAGGCTTGATTTGTGTCCTATCATATGGTCAACCTTTGAAAAGGTTCCATGCCAGGATGAGAAAAATGTATATATTGTCATTTTAGGGTGGAAAGTTCCATAGATATCTATCAAGTCCATTCGATTTATGGTATCATTTATGTCCTGTAGCTCTCTATTTATTTGTGGGAGGCTGCGCACCAGCGAGTCAGCCGGTTTCTCAGAAAGCAAACAATTACCATAATTGGTTTCCTTTCAAAAACCTGACCTTCGAAACCTTGCTCTGATTGGCCACTAGAATCCCTCAAATTTGCATATCCGGCACCTCATGATTGGTCCAAAAGCAACCAATCACAGCCCACTGTTTACAACCAATCACGGCCCAC
>NW_006159566.1:1508591-1511091 GCF_000334495.1 Tupaia belangeri chinensis
GGTTTTTTTTTTTTTTTTTTTTTTTTTTTAATCCATTTGACCAGTCTTTGTCTCTTATTTGGAGAACTAATCCACTGACATTTAATGTTATTATTGATATTTCTGGACCTATTCTGATCACTAAGTGAGCCATTTTCTTGGTTGTTTTTTGTTCTCTTATAACAGTTAATCTGTCCTTTTAGTTTTCCTGGTATAGCACTCCCTTCAGAACCTCTTGAAGAGCTGGTCTGGAGTTGGTAAAATCTTTCAGGTTTTGTGTATCTAAGAATGTTTTTATCTTTTTTTCCCATATGAAGGAAAATCTTGCCAGGTATATTATTCTTGGTTGGAATTGTTTTTCATTCAACACTTTCAATACATCTCCGTTCTTTCCTTGCCTGCATTGTTTCTGATGAGAATTCCGATGTTAGCCTGATGGGGTGACCTTTTTAAGTAACTTGATGCTTCCTTCTTGCCAATTTTAATATCTTGCTTTTGCCTGTTGTTTTTGCCAATCTGGCTATGATGTGCCTTGAAGAGGATCTTCTTGGGTTGATTATATTTGGGGTCCTATGTATTTCTTGGGTCTGGATATTTGAATGCCTTTCTAGTTTTGGAAAGTTTTCTTCCAGGATTTCATGAAATAAATTATCAATGTCCTTGTTTTTTCCTCCTCTGGGATACCAATTATCCAAATGTTGGGGTACTTGATGGTATCCAGTATTCCTTGAATATTACCCTCATTTTTCTTGTTTTCTCAGTCTTCTTGATGCTTTTTTCCAGGTCAGAGTTTTTGTCTTCTACATTCAAGATTCGATCTTCTGCACGATCTGATCTACTTTTAATACTTTCGAGGGCAGCTTTAATTTCCTGTTTCACATTCTTCATCCCTAACAGTTCCATCTGATTCTTTTTTAAGGTCTCTATTTCTTCTTTCAAATCATGAAAATCATCCCCTGGAGCTCATTGTCTCTTTTCTCTTCCCTCTCAGTTAGTTTGGTCACTATAAATATTCTGAATTGCTTAACCGACATGTCCACAACATCCATTGTGTTGTCTTTGGGTGATGTGGGATTGACATTTTCCCTTGGGGGAGAGACACTTTGTTGGTTGCTCATATTTCTTGTGCCTCTATGATTGCTTCTATTCATCTGGTGGTCTGTAAGTTCCTTCCTAAAGTATTCAAGGTAACTTTGAGTGTTCAAAGGTGTGCAGGAGTAGAAAATTGGTGATCTCTCTTCTTGTCTGCCTCCCTGTTGTTCAGCAGAACCCTGCACTGTTGTCACAGGTCCTGGGTGACCCAAAGTCCTCCCTGTTTCTGAAGAGTGGTGAACTTCCAACTGAGCTAATGAGCTTCACCTCAGGAGCAAATAAAAGATCTTGCGGCATGTGCACGCTAATCAAAATACAGAAATTATGAGAGTCCAAAGGTGAGTGGAGGAGAGTGATGAGCCATGGGTCCTGGCTCTTAGGGCCTACAGCCACAGGCAGCTTGGTATCTGGCAATGCTGCTTGAACTGGTCTCTGGATGAGGTGGGGTGAGGCACAAGTTTGTCTTAAAGTCCCAAGACACAAACCTGAGGTCCAAAGGTGAGTTGGGGGGATGAGACACAGTCCAGGCCATTAGGGCCTGCATCTACAGGCAGCCTAGTGTCCAGCAATGCTGCTTCCCAGTCCCATCTATTGAATTCAACCTACTGTGACGATCAAAAAGATGAAGTCAAGGCCATGATCTTGGAGAACCATGTTTATTCAGGAGGATTAGAATATACACAATTAAATTTCCAATATTTGTTTTGCTATGTGCTTTATACTGTGCAGTCAGGCTATTTGTATCTTAAGGTTTCAATTTTTCTCAGTCTTTGAATAATAACTTTTTGTTATTTTAAATCCAGGGTGCATTTGTTCATTTGAGCCAGTCTTGTCTTTTAATGTGGGAACATAAGACATTAGTTGTAGTCTACTATGGTCTCCTTAATAAAATTGCTTTTGAAACCCTGCCCATTAACCTTGAATTTCAAGGCCCATGCATAGTTTCTGTATTCATTAAATGATTAGCCCACTTACCAGAGGTATTTATGAGTTTTTGGCTCAGATTAAACCTGCCTAGCCTACTCAAAAGATTGGGACAAGTTCCAGAATGATCTCCTCAGCCTTCTCCTGAGACACATCTCTGGCTATCTCATTTGTCTTCTGCTTCCGAGTCATCCAAACATGCTGTTCTCTCACTCTCATTTCACTCCCTTCTCCAAGCCATGCAAGTGCATCTGGTCCTCATTGTGGTGATTATTTGACTTTGCAGTTACTCTTATAAATGTTTAATCAGGTGTGCAGGTGAAAATATGAATATTTATTCAGAAAACAAATCCAGCAATATTTAATCTAGCCTGTTCCCCAGGGGCATTGGCATCAACATCCTCTTGTTCTGCAGTGGTCTGAGACATTTAGTTCTTGAAGATGAATCCTGGAACTACAGTTTAATATCCATGAAATTTTATTGTTTTTCATGCCTGATAGTGTC
>NW_006159566.1:1512482-1519706 GCF_000334495.1 Tupaia belangeri chinensis
AAGGAAGGAAGGAAGGAAGGAAGGAAGGAAGAAAAGAAAAAGAAAGGAAGGGATCCACACAGTTTATGGCCTGGAGAAACTGAATAGAAGATTATAGGAACCAATGGAATTCCATCTTGGGTAGTTTGGAAGAGTTCTTTTCCCATTGAGGACATAATGAAGGTATTACCTCAAGCATTTTGTTGAACAAAACCTTACCCTTTATCAGGCATTTACACAGCCCAATAAAGTGGCTATACCAATGATTAAAGATGAGAGAAATCCACATGCCTCCCCAGGCCAAGTGCTACTGATGGGCCATGAAGCACAATCAAGGACCACTGTGTATTAAAAAAAAAAAAAAAAAAAACAGGAATTTGAGATCACAAACCCCAAAGAGATGAATGAGGTAAATGAGCCTTTCCTGGGCAGAAAAAGAAACAGAAACAGCAGTGATTCCCATTTATGGAGCTCAGAAAAACAAAGTGTGTCAGACAAGATTGAGCAGAGGAGCTGAGTGCAGTTCGCAATAGCAATGTAAAAAGCAGGAGAGAACAATCTCTTTTGTTGAGCAATGGCTTTCTGGAACTTTGTCAAAGTGAAAGAAGAATCTATTTAATTAGTCAAGGTCTCCCAGATACATACCTGAAAGGAAACTAAAACAACACTTATCTTGGTCCTCAGTGAAAGGTGCTGGGACCCTTGCCTGAAAATGCTATGAAGGTGCTCTTCTGTGGAAAACAAATATGTCTGCGTGAGATGCTAAAATTAAAACAAAAATGTACTCGTCAACTCAAATGAGAAAAGAAGGAAAACCAGCTGCATCAAAAGTTTTTATATTATCTAATTTAATCTTCTTGACAGCATGTGAGTTTTCAAAAGTGGATGGAAGAAGAAATAGACCAAAATAACAACCTGAAGAGGTAAGTCTGAGGCCATATTCTCTTTCTGACTAAGACAATGTGTGAAGGATGACTAGACGGGCATTCTGCATGTGTGTGCTGATGAAATCACATGTACATGCAAGCTTTTGGGGGTTCCAAGGCCCACATTCAATGAACTACAGAGATTCTATTCCCTCCCCATTCAAGATTGTCTCCCCTTTAACATCTTTGGGAATCACTAGTGTCGCCTCATAGCACTGTCGTCTTCTGCTATTCCTTCAACGCTGATGACCTGGACTGCTTTTCTCCCTCACTCTGTTCTGTTTACCTTCTCCGAGTTCCCTCAATATAGCACATCCAACAAGGAAATTGTCTTGTCCCCCAATTGTTTTCTCTCGTGGGCTGAAATTTGATGACTAAATAACACCAGCACTCACAGTGACTCAAGTCAGAATCCTGGAGTGACCCCATTTCTGACTTCTTCAACCAAACACTAAGTCCTACTGAGTCTACCTTCCTCAAAATTAGCCTGTCTCCTGTCTGTTTCTTTAAGGGTGACTGGTTATGCCAGAGGTTCTTGGGCTTTGTCCACATTTACATTCACTTTGTCCAATGTCTCATCATCTTTCTCCTCTTTCATTTCCTCCAGGTTTTTTTCCCAGGATCATTTTTTGTTTCAAAATGCATATCGCATTAAGTGACTGCACCGCCCCCACCCCGCCCCCCATAATACAAAGTCCTAATATTCTTGGCTTTGCCATCTATGGCCCTTCCTGATTTTCTTCCATTTACACTTCTTTAAATCTACTGACTTCAGAGAGCATGGAATGATGTACACTGGGTTCGTAGCTGTGTGTTATGGGCTGGATGATGGTTTATCCCCTAGAGTATCATGTTTTAGAATTTCTTTTTATTTTTGTTTGGACAGGTTTTTGCTATAGGGTGCATGCGCTCACCAGAAAGACAGAGAGAGTCAGAGAGACAGAAAGCGAGAAATCAACCCCCAGGGAGATGGCCACGCCGCAATCTCTTCTCCATTCTCCCTTCGGGATCTTGGGCATGCACGCACACACACCCGGTGTGAGTTTAAGCCACTGAGTCCAAGACTCGAACCGCGGTCGACTACATGGGAGTCCAGCAACATAGCCATTACGCTAACTGCTGGTTCCGATGTTTTAGAATTTTGATGTTGGGAGGTGGTGATGCCTAGTGGATGGTGACTGGTTATGCCAGAGGTGTGAGTTTTCAAAAAGGAAACAGGCTCAGGGAAGCAAATAGTTTAACTAAATTCACATAAAATGATTAAGTTTCTACCTGATATTCATGACCTGTAGCCAAAAAGTTAAATCCAAATTAAAACTTTCTGAGGTCCTAGCTATTGCCACAACACACCGCTTCCATTTGGGGCAATGGTTTCTGAGTGGAAGCACCATTTTGTGATCAGATTAATGTCTCAAGACATTAACGGTGAGCTCCAGCTCTCATGAGAAGGAGTGAATTCTCCCAAGCTGAAAGTTAGTTGCTATAAAAGAAAGAGCGCTTCCTGCAGATCTCTCTCTCTCTGCATGCACCTGCCCTCTTCTCTGCGTTTGCTGGCCATCTTGCAGGACAACCTAAGGCTAGATCTATGCTTCAGACTTACTAGCCACCAGAATTGTGAGTTAACAAACTGCATTTCTTTATAAATCACCCAGTCTTGGATATCTCTATTAATAATGAAAAAAAAAATGAAGACAATGGAGACAGTGAATAATAGAGTTATGTTTTCCAAGAATTATAAAGTTAGACCATAACTCTAATATGTTAAAGGAGAAACAAAGAAAGTCTCATGATTTGAAATAAGAAACAATATAGGGGTGGGGAATATGAACACCAGCCGCTATCTTCTTTATATGCATGCTCCTGTTTCAGTGAATGAAAGGGGAATCAGAGCCTACAGTTTTATAAGGTAAATAACTACATCTAGACTGTATGAACTGACTGTACACCATGTAAGAGGCACGGCTGGACAAGCGCCATCAGGGCCTGAAACATGTGACCATAAAGAGAAGATGTTGTTTAATAAAGAGCCAGTGGGTGCCCGGCTGTGCTGCCTGGCAGGCTAAGGTCACATAAAAGGCCTGAGATTGATTCCTGGCCGATGCTAAAAAGCTGGGTGCAACGGTAACACACCCATCGTCTCAGCTACTCAGAATGCTAAGGAAGAAGATCATGGTACAGTGAGATCCTGTCTAGAGCAACACACAAACACACACGGGACCGTTCAACTCCTTCTCCCCCCAGAAAAATCAATGGAGACTAAGAAAAGATGAAATGATGACATTGACAGATAAAAGAGCTTATTTCTGAATCTGGGAGAAATTTCTACTAACAGGCAACTGGAAGTGCTTGAGAAAACAAAATGGTGGTCTCCCTGTGTTTTCCCCTCATAAAGCAGAGGACCCCCAGTGACATGCGAGAAAGTAGAATCACACATAGATTCATTTCAAGCAGAATTCAATACATGGGTCCTCTCTTTTGAGGGGGGCAGAGAACTGTCTTTTACCATATCCCACCCCAAGTACCTAGATCTATTTAAAAAGAGTATGACTTCCCTAAAACAAGGTGTGTGTGTGTGTGTGTGTGTGTGTGTGTGTGTATAGTGAATTCATCCTATGAGTTTGGCTCCTCATAAAAAGAGTAATAGGGGCCGGCAGATGACATTATGGTTACATCACTGAACTCTCACATGACTGACCGTGGTTCAAATCCCAGACCCGGTGGCTCAAAATTCACTTTGGTCATGTGTGTGAGTGTGCCCAAGATCCTAAGAGAAGATTGTAGGAGAGCAGAGGAGAAGGGATTGCAGTGTGGCCATCACCCCCCAGGGGGTAATTTCTCACTTTCTATCTGTCTCTCCTGCGAGCATATGCACCCCCCAATAGCAAAAATTTCTCTAAGAAAAAAAAAAGAGAGAATAAATAGAGTGATAAAGAAGTACAAGGAAAACAAGAGTCCATTCCAAGAATTATGGTCCTTTTTATAATAGGAGAAAAGGGGGACCAGCAGTTAGTGTAATGGCTATGTCATTGGACTCTCATGTAGTCAACCACAGTTCGAGTCCCGGACCCGGTGGCTTAAACTCATGCCAGGCATGTGCGAGTGCATACCCAAGATCCCGAGAGGAAAATGGAGGAGAAGGGATTGCAGTGTGGCCATCCCCCTTGGGGGTGATTTCTTGCTTTCTGTCTCTCTGTCTCTCTCTGTCTTTCTGGCAAGCGCACATGCCCTTTAGCAAAAAATCTCTAAAATTTTTTTTTAAATAGTAGGAGAAAAGGTGTAAGAAAACAAAACATTTTTATCACATTTAATATGTATTAATTTGTTTTTAGTACAACTCTGTGTTAGAATAGCATAAACTATTGCATGGGAAAAGGAAATCAAAACTTGAGAATCTCAGTGGTTTAGTTAGTACCACATAAGTTTATTTCTTGCTCACGTGAAGTTTGATTTCGGTAAGCAGAGACTCCCCTCCACTTGGTAACTCAAGGATCCAAGCTCGCTCCATGCTGTGATTCCACATAAGGACGCTGTGATAGAAGGCAAGCTAGCACTTCACAGCCTCAGTCTTGCAATGGCTCACGATAGTTTCACTCCCTGTCTATTGGCCAGGATTAGTCACATGGCCCCACCGCAGCAAGGGAGGCTGAGCAATATCAGGGAGGTCATGGAACAATACAATCTGGTTCCAGAATCCATGCTCTTAAAAATTGTGTATCAATAGGCCCAGCCACCATGGTGTGTACTGCTAAGTCACTGTGTTCCACAGGCTGGGACCACATGAGAAATCCAGTTTTCATTACTGGTCTAACCTAAAGGACTTGGCGTAGCTGCCTGGGGGGAGGTGATGCAGGAGGATCACAGCTCAGGACTGGCATGGACAACACAGCAAGACCCTTTCTATAAAAGAGCCAACCATACATGCCCAAGGGTGCACCATGATCCTAGCGAGCTAGAAGGATCTTAGCACCCTTGGGTCTTGTCAGGGGTGCTATCTCCAAGTCCTGTGGAAGGTGGCTCTGCCCCGTCTCTCTCTTATGAATGTAAGTGCTTTATCATGAACATTTAAAAAAGGAACAGGAGATTAATAAAGGTGCCTCTTCTCTAGTCTAGGGAAGGGGTGGGCAAACATTTTTGTAAAGTAAATAGTTTAGGATTTATAGAACCATACAGTTCTTGTTACAACCACCCAATGGTGCAGAGGGGCAAAGCAGCCATAGATTATATATAACCATAGAATATATATATATATATATACACACACACACACACACATATGTGTGTGTGTGTGCACAGCGGCATGGTGGCATGCACTTATAGTCGCAGCTGGGAGGCTGAGGCTGGAGGATCACAACATGGCCATGCCCTGTCTTTAGATAGGAAAAAAAAAAATTATATTCCTATGCCTTTCTAAAGTAATAGAAATAGAAATAATTTCACGGATGATTTATATCACAGAAACAAACTGTAGATAGGAACAGAAATAGAAAATTCTCCCTGGAAACCCAGAGCCATGGTACATAAGCACCAGCAAGGCACTTAGAAATTAGGCAACAAAATATATGATCACGTTTCTGTAGACCCAAGCAGAGATTCGACTAGGAGGACAGTAGGCACCAAGGGCAGCCCAGGGAAATTCCTGCATTCTACCCTGGCAAGTGCCTGGCCAGACATGGCTCTCTACTGAGAATAGAGTGGAAAAAATCAGCTTGAGACATATGGGAAATGACTGAAAACCCAAGCTGAGCCTAACCTCTGTGGCACAGTCAGAAGCATAAGGACTGGAGACCTGGAAGACACATGCTGACCATGGTTCAAGTCCCCAGCCCAGCTGACTTGAAAACACACCAGACACATGGGCACAACCCCAGGGTCCTGGCAGGTTGGAGGACTGGAAGAAGGGGATTGCAACATGACTGAGCCCTGTGGAAGGTGCCTCGTCTCATCTCTCTCTCCCTCTCTCTCTCTCGTGCATACATGTGCTTTATTATTGTATTTTTAAAAGTGGAACCAGCAGATGGTGTAGTAGTCACGTCATTGGAATCCTACATAGCCTACTGCAGTTCTAATCCCAGACCTGGTGGCTTGAAAATCATGCTGGACGTGTGTGTGTGTGCACATGCCCAAAATCCCAGGAAGAAAATGGAGGAGGTGGGACTGTGATGTGACCATCTCCCCTGGGAGGTGAGTTCTCACTTTCCCTCTCACTGTCTCTGTCTCTCTCTTCTCTGGCAAGCACACATGCCCTAAGGCAAAATAAACTCTAGAAAATAAAAAAAAAAGAAAAGGAAAAGGAAAAGGAATAGGAAATTAATAAAAGAGTCTCTTCTCTAGAGCAGAGGCAGGCAATCACTATTAGAAGGGTCAATATATGTAAATATTGGGTTGTCAGAAAAGTCATGACGTATTTTTCTGTTTTCTATTAGAAGAGGTTCAGTGAGATGATTTCATATACTTCTGATAAGAGTGTAAGTATAATTTTCCTTGAATTTAGTTTGTTACTAAACATATGTTGAGGCTCTTGAAAGTAGCATACACTTAAAACTTTTACTTACAATTCTTTTAAAAAAATAATCAAATAGATCTCTAGGACTTTTTGACAAGTATTATTATCCCAGCACTATTTATATAGTTTTTAAAAACAAACAAAATTAACAATAGGAAACAACTAAATTCTAACCATTTCAATATGGTGCATCCAATAGAATATCAAGACATCAAAAATCTTGCTTTGGGGCCCAGCCATGGTGGCTCCATGGGCTGGGACCACATGGGAGGTCCAGGTTTGATTCCCAGTCCAACCTAAAGACAGGGCATGGCAGTACATGCTGGGAATCCCAGTGACCTGGGGAGCCTGAGGCAGGAGGATTGCAGCTAGAGGCTGGCCTGGGCAATATGGTGAGACCTTGTCTAAAACGAAGCTGGATCTAGTGGTGTATGTGTGTGTGTGTGTGTGTGTGTGTGTGTGTGTGTGTGTGGTCCCAGCTGGGAGGCTATGTCAGCATCGTCTTAGGAAAAAAAAAAAATCTTGCCTGTGAAAACTAGCAATAAGAAAAATAGTTATGACACACTGCCAAGTAAAAATAGAATATTAAGTTATGTATATATGCATGTATATATTATTACTGGGTTGTCAGAAAAGTCATGATGTATTTTTGTAGAGAAAAACATAGAAATAATATGTCATGACTTTCCTGATGACCCAATATAATATATACATGCCGTTCATAAATATGTATTTAAAACTGCATGAGATAAAGACAAAACAGAAACCATAAATATTCATAAGTAAGGATACAAGAAAGTAGGAGGGTGCATCTAT
>NW_006159566.1:1519722-1527025 GCF_000334495.1 Tupaia belangeri chinensis
ATTTGCATTTTCTACATACACTTTTCACAACAAGAAAAAATTTTACAAAATGTAAAATGAAACTCATGGGGTTTTAAATCAGATCTGATTTGAATTTTAGTTCTGCTTAAATCAGTAGCTGGTGATCTTAGGCAAATTGCTTTATACTCATGAACTTTGGGTTTTTTTTTTTTTTTTCATTAAAATAAACTGGAGAAGCCAGATGGTGGCTCAACAGCAACGCAATGCAATGCTTTGTGAGGCTAACTCTCAGGGAAGGTTCATGGTTTGCATCCAGAGACCTCCCTGACCACCTCAGCAGCACCACACCCATGATCTGGGCAGCTGAGACTGGGGAGCCTGCAAAGTGGAGACCCTATTAGGGGTGTTATTTCTCTATCTCTGTCTCTGTCCATCTTTCTTGTGTAAAGAAAGAAAGAAATAGGGAACCAGAAGATGGCATTGTGGTTATGTCACTGGACTCCCTCATAGATAACTGTGGTTCAAGTCCCAGACCTGATGGCTTGAAATTCATGCCAGGTTTGCATGCATATGTGTCTAAAATCCTGGGGGGAGAAGAGATTGCAGCATGGCCATGCCCCTGGAGGGGGGTGATTTCTCACTTTCCTTCTCACTGTCTCTGTCTCTTTCTAACTCCAGCAAGTACCACGAAAGAAATGTTCCCTAAAGCAAAAAACTCTAAAAAAAAAAAAAAAAAAAAAGACATAATCTATCTTATATGATTTTTTCAAGGGTTACATGTGTTCATATATATAAAGCATCTTCAGATAGCATAGAAAAAGTTGAGAGACTAGGAAACTGGGGAAGGCTCATTATAAATGTTTTTAAAGTTGATACATGGGACAACCAAGAAAGTCTGTCTACAAGAGATGGAAAGAAAACATAATGAAATAGAGAAAGAGGATGGGGAGTGAGGAGAGAGATTGACACTGTTACAGAGATATGGATGCTTTCCCAGTGGGAATCTGGGTGACCGTAAAGCATTTCAGTCAAGAGCTGAGGTAACTTGGAAGCAAGCAAGTTTCCTCCTCTGAACACAGCAGCTCTTAGAGGGAGCACAGCAAAGAGGCCCTCAGGGATCAAAGACTAGGACAAAAGGGGGGACTCCACATGGCATAGAGCTCAGCAAGGGTTTGCACATGGTGAACAGTGTACCTCATGAGGAAGGTCTAGGAACCCACCCCTAATCTGACTCAGTGGGTTTGCTCTCCTCCCTGAGATTTCCCACATGGCAGCAAACTCCCTCAACAAAGCATGCATAAGAAACACTTGGGGAGGTGGCGGAGGGAAAAGCAAGATAAAAAGAAAGGAATTCTAAAGAGAAGTAGTGGAAAGAGAATTTGGCTATAACAGTGGAGTCTTCACAGCAGAACCCTTCTCCATGTTTCTGTGCAAGTCACCAGGGAGTCCTCTTTAGCACCCATCTTTAGCACACAGGACAAAAGCATCTTGTGGACCATGGAGTGAGAAGTTAAGGGAAGCTGTAGGAAGCAGAGTCCCTATACACAATGGGGAATTATAAACTCAAGTTTGGGTAACAGAAAGGACTAGGCTACAAAACAATTGCATGATTTCAGCCTGTCTCATTTCCCACCAGCTTCTCCTCTGTCTCATCTTTCCTTCAAGACTGTAACATGTTTGCTGAGGACCAGGAGATCAATCTGCCCAGTTTGGCTGGTAGCTCTGACTCTCCATACCATTTTGAACCTAGCGAATGTAGCTGTATCATTTCTTGACAATAAGTCAACAACCCATTCTTGGTAGACCTCAGGATGTGATCTTGTCAGTCATCAGGACAGCTCCTATCTATCAAGTACTAACTGTAAGTCAGGTACAGCATACACTGAGTGTTTTACATAGATTCCTTCACTTAATTGTCACAATAAACTTTTGAGATAAGCATCATTGTCCCAATTTTGTCCCAACTTTGAGTCGATTACCCAAGCCTCACAATTAAAAGTGCTGAGTCAGGATTTGAAACCAGTCTTTTGTCTTAATTCAAACTTCACTGCCAAGAATCCGGAATATAAGGCACTTAGTAGAGATCACTTAGTTAGGAAACACCCAACCTCAAGTGAGGTGTTCATTTATAGTGGTGAGTGACGTATCTGAAAGACCAGGGATCTGCTTGGACTATCGATCAGTACACAGCCTAGAAGAGACTTAGGTTGTAGTGGTGGCAATCACAGACCTCAAAAGCATGTTAGAAGTTGACCCCAATTAACCCCACGGGGCATATTCGGTCTAGCTGTAATATCATGTAACGGCTACAACATCCTTAAAGCTCCAAGTTCTGTTTTCCAAGGTCCTTGATGAGGGTTTTGTTTTCAGAGAAAACAGCTAGAGTGGGATAAGAATTCCCAGGAGATATTCAGTCTCTAGAGGTGTCTATGACCCACATTTTAAGCTCTATAAATAAATATAGTCCACTTGCCAAAGCTCTGTCCATCACATTGGTTCAGACAAAGATAAACCCAATTACATATAACCAGCAAAGTGAAGAAAGTTGCTGAGTAGAGGAAAACACCATTAAAAAGGCAGCAAGACAAAGCTACTTTTCTGTGGGTTTAGGAGAGCCTGGGGTGACTGGATTAAGTCTGACATCTGTGCCCAGATTCAAACCTTTGGTGGAAGAAAAGCTTATAGCTTAATTTCGCTAGACCCAGCATGGAGCCTTTGTTGCCAGTAGAGAGATAGGGTCTGAGAAAATTGGATTAGGGCCCTGATATGAGGACTTGAGAAGTTGAGAGGAAAGAGCAATTACAAACAACTGCACCAGATCAGTCTTTACCCGGTGTGATATTTCTATTCAAAAAGAAAAAAGAAAAAGAAAAAGCACAGGCTGGTTAACCAAATCAATCCACCCATCCAGCAAGCGAGCTCATTCTGGACTACTACAACGTTTGCTCCTGGTAATGGGAAAAGACAAATCATTTCTAACAGTAGTTTTGAGCTCTTATCTAGCCAAGCTAAATTTCGAAAAGAAAGACTACTCCATCTTCACTGCTCATAGGTGTTCCTAGCTCCGCCTCCCCACCCATTTGGGTCAGCCACCACCTCCCTCTTTCCCATCCCACAGCTATACATGAGCTGGTCTCAGTGGTGATACCCGCCTGTGTTCTCATAACCAGTCCTTCACCTTACCCCGCTATATTATTGCGGCTTATGATAAGCTCTCTGTCTTACTCACTTTTGTAGTGACTAGCACAGTTCATACAAATGGCAAGTTTCTCAAGAAAGGTTTCTCTTTTTTTGGGAGGGGAGAGGTATTTTTTGTTTTTTGTTGTTTTGTTTTGTTTTGTTTTGTTTGTTTTTACTATAGGGTGCGTGCACTCGCCAGACAAAGACAGACAGAAAGCGAGAAATCACCCCCCGGGGGAAAGGCCACACCGCAATCCCTTCTCCTCTCGGGATCCTGGGCACGTACGCACACGTGCCCGGCGTGAGTTTAAGCCACCGGGTCCACGACTCGAACTGTGATCGACTACATGGGAGTCCAGTGACATAGCCATTACGCTAACTGCTGGTCCCAAGAAAGGTTTCTTGAATGAATTCACAAATGCACTGTTGGGTGGGTAAATGAGTAAATGGATGACTCACAGGTCTTCTAATGGCCTGCTCTAGAAAAACATGCCTGAATTATTATTCAGAACATCCCAGCTTTTCCTGTGTTCTTCAGTGGAATTACTTGATGCCTTCAAGCACCAGTTTTCTTATTTATAAAATGAAAGCAATGAGGGGCCAGCAGCTGGCATGGTAGTTGGGGTGCTAGATTCCCGCACGACTGACCATGGTTCAAATCCCAGACCTGGCAGCTTGCTTTATTACTTTCTCTCTCTCTTTCTCCTTCTGTCTCTGGTGAGTGTACCCACTCTAGCGCAAATTTTAAAATAATAATAATAAGTAATAGTAAATAAATAATTCTTTAAAAAAAGAAAGTAACGCTACCTATTTCATCAGATTTTTGTAACATTCAAAATAAATACACTATGCTGGGCATCCATCCTCGAACCAGACATTGTTCTTTATCCTGCCACGATATTCTATCCTCTGGAAGAAACTGACTGGGTTTGCACTGGGGCAAAAGAAGAAAATCTGTCCCACGGAAGAAAATACTAAGGAAACTTTTTTTTTTTTTAATCAACCTTGGTTCAGGGTACATTCTGCCTTACAAATTCTCTTCGTAAGAGCTCTTCACGAGAGTTTAGAGTCAGATCTAAAATTTGCACTTCTTATGTGGTCTCTGAATACCTGACTTTAGAATTTAATGTAAGGTGAGTCAATATTGGTAATGCCTTCCTAGATAAATATACCTTAAATCAAGGCCTCGGATAGTTCACATAGGTAATTATAAACTTGTTAAATTGTAAAAATTACAAAATGCAGGAGGAGTGAAGCCATTTAAGTAAAAATAAGCAAAAACAACAACAGAATAATAGCAACAAATGTTTAATATTGGAATTATCTGTTCAGAAATATAAATAAGGGCTAACTCCATGTCATAGTGGTAATACACTGCTCAGGAAGGATGGATTCCACATGGCAACCACAGTTTGAATTTCTGGCCCTATCAGCCTGAAACATGCCAGGCACATGCATGGGTACCCAAGTTCTGAAGGACTGAAGAAAGAAGAATACAGCATGACCAGATCCTGTGGAGGGTACTTTTTTTTCTCTTTCTCTTTCTTTCATGCACATATTCTATTATGAAGGGGGGGAAAAGAAATGTAAATAGTGGGTTTGATAGCTTAACAATAAACGAGAATATTTAAACATAACAAGGTGTCAGAAATTAAAATATGATCAAGTAGATTTGAAAAGAACCAGATAGAACTTCTTCCAGATAGAAACTGGAAACTCAGCAGAAAGATACAGTATTAGACACAATGGAAGAGAAAATTAGTAAATTAGAAGAAAAACCTTAGGAAGTTATTCAATATAGAGCAGAGGAAAACATTTTTTAAATAAAAAAAAAGTTAAAAAAATATGAAGAGAAAATGGTGGTAACAGAGTCCCAAGCCATACTGTTGCCCACAGTGTGATGGTGGCTCTGGGATTTCACTGAAAGTCTCCTGATTAAGAGCACCAATTGGACATCGATATATTTTGATGAGAACAGATTGATAAGTACACAAGTCACTACACAAGCTGTTAAGAATGTTCTTGAAATGCAAGTAACATATTTGGAAAATAGATTCAGAGTGGCCTCTGAAGACCCTGGATTCTCAACATGCATAGTTGGGCTCTGGATTGATGTTAGAAGTTTATGTGAAAATGAGAATAATGGAATATCTCACTCTCTACAAATTACATCTAGAACTTTAAAATTGAAATCACAGATGTTCATTTCAAGGTCTATACTTCCAGAGAACAGACTGCATATTATGCCAAAGAAATCTCTTAAGATTTGCCAAGAACTATAAAAATTCTTGTTTTGATTTAAGACAAAAAAGCACATTGGAGAAAGCAAAGATTGAACATGAATATGGAGTAATCCTTAGAGAGATTAAGGAAGTTGACCAATTTACAAGAACTTGGTTTTTGATTATCCTCATGCCAGCTTACCAAAATCCTACATTTAGATGGACATTTTGGGCACCAACTAAAAATACCGAGTTTACAAATCACAGGAACTTATAGACTATGTAACCACATATTGTAAGTGTCCAGAAATAATGTATCCTGTAGTTAGAGAAGTTGCCTTTGATTAACTTTGAGTTAGCAAAGTTTCATTTCTGATGGCTCTTTGTCTATATTAGAGAAAAAACAACCCTGACAACCTGCAAATTTATAGGAAGTGAGATTCATATAAGGGAAGATAAGTTGACTTTAGTATATCTTGCAATAAATGTTGAAGCTGTTGGTTGAGAACATCTAGTTCCGCCCCGCCCCCCCCCTTTCTCTCTCTCTCTCATCTCCCCAGAGCAAACACAAAAACACTGACTGGCAACTATGATCACTTTTTTTGGAGAAGAAATGGATTTATCCAGCAAGTGCCTCTGTCATGGCAACCTCTGCCATATCTATTAGCCTTTCAACATTTCCTACATAGATACAGAAGTGTGGGGAATCTATTATATATAAATTCTAAACCAGCCATAGTTGCATGCATGTTATACATTGTACAAAAAGACTCTGTGTAATTGTCATAAATGAAGCAACATGAGCCAAAATGCTTTAGGAAATACATGTGTTGTTGCTACTCTATGGTACAACTCCAATTTGTGAATATATTAGTAGGCAAATGTTATGCTATAATACAATTCAATAGCTTGAATCTAAAACCAATGCTGTAGACCCAACCTTGGTGGCATAGGTATTAGTACTGAACTGCAGAGCCGACATGGCCAGCTACAGGTTTGGATCCCTGGTCAACTTGGAAAACATCAGCAGTGTACAAGTATCCAAGATCCCAGTGAGCTAGAGGCCTCGGGGAGGAGATCACAGCATCACAAGACCCTGTTGAGGATGCCTGTCTTCTGTCTCTGTCTCTGATCCTTTCTCTTATACATGTACACATATTCTCTATCATGAATAAAATACACTTTTTAAAACCTGATGCTGTAGATGCTGAGACAGTTCAAGAAGGTGCACCAGATATATTTCTAAGAATCCAGATGTTCTGCTGCTGGCTCCATTGAACAACTGCCAATTTTTAACTGGATTCACAGTAACATATGCTGGCTTTCTAATTAAAATGCTCTTAATCAAACGATTTTGAACATACATATTTATGAAACTAACAAATCTGAAAGTTTTTAGCTATCAATCTTTAGAGAAAAAAATATAAATGGACATGCATATTTGGAGGGAAAAAAGCATAGAGGCTATAATTACGAGATCTAATTGGGGTATAAGAAAGAGATAATAGACAAAATGTATAAAGCAATATTAAAAGAGACACTGAATAAGAATATTCTCAAATTAAAAAAAAAATCAGAAATCTTCAGATTTAGGAAATCAAATAAATCCCAAGCAGAGTAAATAGAAAGAAATAAAAGTCTAGATATATTGTAATGATACTGTAGCACACTGAAGGAAGGAAGAGTCTCCCGGTTGCTCTTTCTATCTCTGGTGATGTCTAATATCTTAATAGTCAAAATAAATATCTGAATAAATTGGAATTTTTTTAAAGCAGAGAGAAACTTAGGCTAATATTATCACATAGTCTCTCAAGAACCAGAGTAAATTATAGGTATTTTCAGAAAATAACAATTAAGAAATCCTTTCAGGCGCGCCGGGAACGGCCTGGCCGGCGCCCCCCCCACTGGGGGGGGGGGGCGCGCCGGCGGGGGGCCCCCCC